>NC_143030.1:4437092-4737092 GCF_057628025.1 Oncorhynchus mykiss
GTTTATAATGCAGGTTTCAGCACCTCTTAACAGTGTAAAGAAGAACCACCCAGTTTATAATGCAGGTTTCAGCACCTCTTAACAGTGTAAAGAAGAACCACCCAGTTTATAATGCAGGTTTCAGCACCTCTTAACAGTGTAAAGAAGAACCACCCAGTTTATAATGCAGGTTTCAGCACCTCTTAACAGTGTAAAGAAGAACCACCCAGTTTATAATGCAGGTTTCAGCACCTCTTAACAGTGTAAAGAAGAACCACCCAGTTTATAATGCAGGTTTCAGCACCTCTTAACAGTGTAAAGAAGAACCACCCAGTATATAATGCAGGTTTCAGCACCTCTTAACAGTGTAAAGAAGAACCACCCAGTTTATAATGCAGGTTTCAGCACCTCTTAACAGTGTAAAGAAGAACCACCCAGTTTATAATGCAGGTTTCAGCACCTCTTAACAGTGTAAAGAAGAACCAGATAATCTGAATGTCAAGGTTTCTCATCTTCTCACCTGTCACAGTCATCCAGCTCTCTGGTGATTCTCCTTCAGAGTTGTTACACTTGTAGAGTCCTTCATCTGACTTGGATACTGCAGGGATGGTCATATTTCCTGTAGTCTCAGTCCTGATGAGGGATCCATCTTTGTAGAAATCAGCTGTGAGGTTAGATGGAGTTCTCTGATATCTGCAGCGCAGAGTCACAGAATCTCCCTCAGTCACAGGAAGGGGAGGTCTCTCCAGGATCACAGCTCCATCTGTATATAATATATAAACATCATATTTAAACAGGTCTCTCCAGGATCACAGCTCCAGCTGTATATAATATATAAACATCATATATAAACAGGTCTCCTTAGGATCACAGCTCCAGCTGTATATAATATATAAACAGGTCTCTCCAGGATCACAGCTCCAGCTGTATATAATATATAAACATCATATATAAACAGGTCTCTCCAGGATCACAGCTCCAGCTGTATATAATATATAAACATCATATATAAACAGGTCTCTCCAGGATCACAGCTCCAGCTGTATATAATATATAAACATCATATATAAACAGGTCTCTCCAGGATCACAGCTCCAGCTGTATATAATATATAAACATCATATATAAACAGGTCTCTCCAGGATCACAGCACCAGCTGTATATAATATATAAACATCATATATAAACAGGTCTCTCCAGGATCACAGCACCAGCTGTATATAATATATAAACAGGTCTCTCCAGGATCACAGCACCAGCTGTATATAATATATAAACATCATATATAAACAGGCCTCTCCAGGATCACAGCTCCAGCTGTATATAATATATAAACAGGTCTCTCCAGGATCACAGCTCCAGCTGTATATAATATATAAACAGGTCTCTCCAGGATCACAGCTCCAGCTGTATATAATATATAAACAGGTCTCTCCAGGATCACAGCTCCAGCTGTATATAATATATAAACATCATATATAAACAGGTCTCTCCAGGATCACACCTCCAGCTGTATATAATATATAAACATCATATTTAAACAGGTCTCTCCAGGATCACAGCTCCAGCTGTATATAATATATAAACATCATATATAAACAGGTCTCCTTAGGATCACAGCTCCAGCTGTATATAATATATAAACAGGTCTCTCCAGGATCACAGCTCCAGCTGTATATAATATATAAACATCATATATAAACAGGTCTCTCCAGGATCACAGCTCCAGCTGTATATAATATATAAACATCATATATAAACAGGTCTCTCCAGGATCACAGCTCCAGCTGTATATAATATATAAACATCATATATAAACAGGTCTCTCCAGGATCACAGCACCAGCTGTATATAATATATAAACATCATATATAAACAGGTCTCTCCAGGATCACAGCACCAGCTGTATATAATATATAAACAGGTCTCTCCAGGATCACAGCACCAGCTGTATATAATATATAAACATCATATATAAACAGGCCTCTCCAGGATCACAGCTCCAGCTGTATATAATATATAAACAGGTCTCTCCAGGATCACAGCTCCAGCTGTATATAATATATAAACAGGTCTCTCCAGGATCACAGCTCCAGCTGTATATAATATATAAACAGGTCTCTCCAGGATCACAGCTCCAGCTGTATATAATATATAAACATCATATATAAACAGGTCTCTCCAGGATCACAGCACCAGCTGTATATAATATATAAACAGGTCTCTCCAGGATCACAGCACCAGCTGTATATAATATATAAACATCATATATAAACAGGCCTCTCCAGGATCACAGCTCCAGCTGTATATAATATATAAACAGGTCTCTCCAGGATCACAGCTCCAGCTGTATATAATATATAAACAGGTCTCTCCAGGATCACAGCTCCAGCTGTATATAATATATAAACATCATATATAAAACAGGCCTCTCCAGGATCACAGCACCAGCTGTATATAATATATAAACAGGGCTCTCCAGGATCACAGCACCAGCTGTATATAATATATAAACATCATATATAAACAGGCCTCTCCAGGATCACAGCTCCAGCTGTATATAATATATAAACATCATATATAAACAGGCCTCTCCAGGATCACAGCTCCAGCTGTATATAATATATAAACAGGTCTCTCCAGGATCACAGCTCCAGCTGTATATAATATATAAACAGGGCTCTCCAGGATCACAGCTCCAGCTGTATATAATATATAAACATCATATATAAACAGGTCTCTCCAGGATCACAGCTCCAGCTGTATATAATATATAAACATCATATATAAACATAACATCAGCTATCTGAAACCAGATGAACCACTAAACACTATAATGTTAGTAGATGGTGTTTGTGGACATACCAGGTACTGTGATGTTGACAGAGTTGCTGTGTTCTCCAGACCCAGACTCACACCAGTACACTCCACTGTCTGATGGTATTAGTGACACGATGCATGAAGACCCTTGTGGTTTTCCCCATTTTCTTCCACAATCTGAACGCTCCCCAGAGACTGTGTTCCTCACCACTCTCCATCCAGCAGAGTTCCCCTGAACCTCACAGCTCAGAGAGACAGACTCAAATTCAAAGAACTGAGATCTGTCAGGACTGACACTCAGAAAGGCTGGAAGAGAGAGATCAAAGAAAGAGAGGGAGAGAGAGAGAGAGAGAGAGAGTTTCGTTGTCTAAAGTAAATTATTAAATACTCTAACAGAGATACTGAAACACAGCAGAGAGGCTATTCTCTAGCTGTTTAACTTAGTGATGAGGGTAGGATACCTGCCACCCCAATATACAGAATAAGGACTGACATCTCTGTCAGTAATAACTAAGTTTAGGTAGTGTTAGTGTAGGGGTAGGTAGGTTTAGTGTAGGGTAGGTAGGTTTAGTGTAGGGTAGGTAGGGTTAGTGTAGGGTAGGTAGGGTTAATGTAGGGGTAGGTAGGTTTAGTGTAGGGTAGGTAGGTTTAGTGTAGGGTAGGTAGGTTTAGTGTAGGGTAGGTAGGGTTAGTGTAGGGTAGGTAGGGTTAGTGTAGGGGTAGGTAGGTTTAGTGTAGGGGTAGGTAGGTTTAGTGTAGGGTAGGTAGGTTTAGTGTAGGGTAGGTAGGGTTAGTGTAGGCAGGTTTAGTGTAGGGTAGGTAGGGTTAGTGTAGGGTAGGTAGGGTTAGTGTAGGGCTAGGTAGGTTTAGCGTAGGGGTAGGTAGGTTTAGTGTAGGGTAGGTAGGTTTAGTGTAGGGTAGGTAGGGTTAGTGTAGGGGTAGGTAGGGCTAGTGTAGGGGTAGGTAGGTTTAGTGTAGGGAAGATAGGGTTAGTGTAGGGGTAGGTAGGGTTAGTGTAGGGTAGGTAGGGTTAGTGTAGGGGTAGGTATTGTTAGTGTAGGGGTAGGTAGGGTTAGTGTAGGGTAGGTCGGGTTAGTGTAGGGTAGGTCGGGTTAGTGTGGGGTAGGTAGGGTTAGTGTGGGCTCTTTAAGGTTAGTTTGGGGTAGGTCGGGTTAGTGTGGGGTTGGTAGGGTTAGTGTGGGCTCTTTAAGGTTAGTTTGGGGTAGGTCGGGTTAGTGTGGGGTTGGTAGGGTTAGTGTGGGGTAGGTAAGGTTAGTGTGGGGTAGATAGGAGGTAGTTTAGGGTAGATATTATGGTATATGTGGTGTTCTCTGTAATTATTGGGACAATTTCCATTTCCAAAAAGGGTTCTACCTGGAACCAAACCAGACAGACAAGAAACCTTTTGGAACCGTTTTATATAAGTGTGCAGGACATCATAGAACAACATGGAGGGTCAGAGAAATGCTTGACTAGAGACTGAGCAGGACTTCCTTCTCCAAATATGACTCAGAGGTATTTATCTCCTGAAATATAATAAAGATGTAAAAATATATATCATTTGAAGCAATTCTTAAACAACCTGTTCAGCAGAAAATCTGCATTTTGTTTGATGAAAATGTAGAGACAGTAGATCTAGCTGGTCTGTCATAATATAATAGAAACAGTAGATCTAGCTGGTCTGTCAAAATATAATAGAGACAGTAGATCCATCTCCAGACAGAGAGACAGGGAGGGAGATAGGGAGGGAGATAGGGAGGGAGATAGGGAGGGAGACAGGGAGGGAGACAGGGAGGGAGACAGGGAGGGAGGGAGACAGGGAGGGAGACAGGGAGGGAGACAGGGAGGGAGACAGGGAGGGAGGGAGACATGGAGGGAGGGAGGGAGAGAGAGCCAGTTGATGTCAGACTGTCCTATTGTAGTATGGAATCTTAGATTCTGCAGACCTGATTAGTAAAACTCCCCACAGGGTTGGAGTGATAGTCAAAAAGTTACATTTTCTTTGATGAGTTGCTGGTGAGAGCAGCTAGAACAGGTAGAGATCCATTATGGAACCTTCTTTACTAAGAGAATAAGGACTGGAGACTGACATGAAGTCACAACCAATGACGAGACCAGGAAGACATGATACTATTATAGAACAGGTGATGAATATAGAGAAATGTTACTATTATAGAACAGGTGATGAATATAGAGAAATGTTACTATTATAGAACAGGTGATGAATATAGAGACATTTTACTATTATAGAACAGGTGATGAATATAGAGAAATTTTACTATTATAGAACAGGTGATGAATATAGAGAAATGTTACTATTATAGAACAGGTGATGAATATAGAGAAATGTTACTATTATAGAACAGGTGATGAATATAGAGAAATGTTACTATTATAGAACAGGTGATGAATATAGAGAAATGTTACTATTATAGAACAGGTGATGAATATAGAGAAATGTTACTATTATAGAACAGGTGATGAATTTAGAGAAATGTACTCACCTCCACCTTGTCCGAGGCTACAGCATACCAGTGTACTCAACAGCACTGAAACACACAGAGAGAACTATCACTATGGTACATGATGTTAACACTGAAACACACAGAGAGAACTATCACTATGGTACATGATGGAAACACTGAAACACACAGAGAGAACTATCACTATGGTACATGATGGAAACACTGAAACACACAGAGAGAACTATCACTATGGTACATGATGTAAACACTGAAACACACAGAGAGAACTATCACTATGGTACATGATGGAAACACTGAAACACACTGAGAGAACTATCACTATGGTACATGATGGAAACACTGAAACACACAGAGAGAACTATCACTATGGTACATGATGGAAACACTGAAACACTGAGAGAACTATCACTATGGTACATGATGTAAACACTGAAACACACAGAGAGAACTATCACTATGGTACATAATGTAAACACTGAAACACACAGAGAGAACTATCACTATGGTACATGATGTAAACACTGAAACACACAGAGAGAACTATCACTATGGTACATGATGGAAACACTGAAACACACAGAGAGAACTATCACTATGGTACATGATGGAAACACTGAAACACTGAGAGAACTATCACTATGGTACATGATGGAAACACTGAAACACACAGAGAGAACTATCACTATGGTACATGATGGAAACACTGAAACACACAGAGAGAACTATCACTATGGTACATGATGTAAACACTGAAACACACAAAGAGAACTATCACTATGGTACATGATGTAAACACTGAAACACACAGAGAGAACTATCACTATGGTACATGATGTAAACACTGAAACACACAGAGAGAACTATCACTATGGTACATGATGTAAACACTGAAACACACAGAGAGAACTATCACTATGGTACATGATGTAAACACTGAAACACACAGAGAAAACTATCACTATGGTACATGATGTAAACACTGAAACACACAGAGAGAACTATCACTATGGTACATGATGTAAACACTAAAACACACAGAGAGAACTATCACTATGGTACATGATGGAAACACTGAAACACACAGAGAGAACTATCACTATGGTACATGATGGAAACACTGAAACACACAGAGAGAACTATCACTATGGTACATGATGGAAACACTGAAACACACAGAGAGAACTATCACTATGGTACATGATGGAAACACTGAAACACAGGGCTGGACCACAGATATCAATTTCCTTAGTAGTCAGAGTTAGTAAGAATCTGTTGGACTCCATCTGCAGTGGAAAGTGCATTTTGCTCTACGACCCCCAAAGTGGGATTCATCTGAAGTCAGTCAGCTCTTCAGTCAGAACTGATTGGGCTACAAACTAATATGACCCCACTATGGAAAGAGGAGACTCTCAGATACAAACTAATATGACCCCACCATGGAAAGAGGAGACTCAGATACAAACTAATATGACCCCAGTATGGAAAGGGGAGACTCAGCTACAAACTAATATGACCCCACTATGGAAAGGGGAGACTCTCAGCTACAAACTAATATGACCCCACTATGGAAAGAGGAGACTCAGCTACAAACTAATATGACCCCACTATGGAAAGAGGAGACTCTCAGCTACAAACTACAATGACCCCACTATGGAAAGAGGAGACTCTCAGCTACAAACTAATATGACCCCAGTTTGGAAAGGAGAGACTCTCAGCTACAAACTACAATGACCCCACTATGGAAAGAGGAGACTCTCAGCTACAAACTAATATGACCCCACTATGGAAAGAGGAGACTCTCATTACAAACTAATATGACCCCACTATGGAAAGAAGAGACTCTCAGCTACAAACTAATATGACCCCACTATGGAAAGGGGAGACTCAGCTACAAACTAATATGACCCACTATGGAAAGTGGAGACTCTCAGCTACATACTAATATGACCCCACTATGGAAAGTGGAGACTCTCAGCTACATACTAATATGACCCCACTATGGAAAGAGGAGACTCTGCGACCACCACAAGTGTCAAGGGACTCGTCTGAAGGTAAATTATTATATTTCCTTAGCTTTCTTATAACTCGGAGAGGATAGACTCTCCAAAACCATATAGATATTAAATCACATAGATATCAAACTATATAGATATCAAACCATACAGATATTAAACTATATAGATATTAAACCATACAGATATTAAACTATACAGATATTAAACCATATAGATATTAAACTATATATATATATATATATATATATATATATATATAGATAGATAGATATTAAACCATATAGATAATGAACGTTATAGATATTAAACTATATAGATATTAAACTATGTAGATATTAAACTATATAGATATTAAACCATATAGATATTAAACTATATAGATATTAAACTATATAGATATTAAACTATATAGATATTAAACCATATAGATATTAAACCATATAGATATTAAACTATGTAGATATTAAACTATATAGATATTAAACTATATAGATATTAAACTATATAGATATTAAACCATATAGATATTAAACCATATAGATATTAAACTATGTAGATATTAAACTATACAGATACTAAACCATGTAGATATTAAACTATATAGATATTAAACCATACAGATATTAAACTATATAGATATTAAACAGTATAGATATTAAACTATACAGATATTAAACCATATAGATATTAAACCATACAGATATTAAACTATACAGATATTAAACTATATATATATATTAAAACATACAGATATTAGATATTAAACTATATAGATATTAAACTATATAGATATTAAACTATGTAGATATTAAACTATATAGATATTAAACTATATAGATATTAAACTATATAGATATTAAACTATATAGATATTAAACTATATAGATATTAAACCATACAGATATTAAACTATACAGATATTAAACCATATAGATATTAAACTATATATATATATATATATATATATATATATATATATATATATATATATATATATATATATATATATATATATATATATATAGATAGATAGATATTAAACCGTATAGATAATGAACGTTATAGATATTAAACTATATAGATATTAAACCATATAGATATTAAACTATATAGATATTAAACTATACAGATATTAAACTATACAGATATTAGATATTAAACTATATAGATATTAAACTATATAGATATTAAACTATATAGATATTAAACTATATAGATATTAAACTATATATATATATTAAAACATACAGATATTAGATATTAAACTATATAGATATTAAACCATACAGATATTAAACTATACAGATATTAGATATTAAACTATATAGATATTAAACTATATAGATATTAAACTATATAGATATTAAACTATATAGATATTAAACTATATATATATATTAAAACATACAGATATTAGATATTAAACTATACAGATATTAAACCATATAGATATTAAACTATATATATATATATATATATATATATATATATATATATATAGATAGATAGATATTAAACCATATAGATAATGAACGTTATAGATATTAAACTATATAGATATTAAACCATATAGATATTAAACTATACAGATATTAAACTATACAGATATTAGATATTAAACTATACAGATACTAAACTAAACATATATTAAACAATATAGATATTAAACTATATAGATATTAAACCATACAGATATTAAACCATATAGATATTAAACTATATAGATATTAAACCATAAAGATATTAAACCATATAGATATTAAACCATATAGATATTAAACTATACAGATGTTAAACATTATAGATATTAAACCACACAGATATAAAAATTATATCTAGACATTGAACCCCATATATATCAAACCATTTAGATAATATTCAACTCACAGAGTTGAAGACAGGCTCGTTCCATCTCAATGTGTCGATCACTAACTGTATCTAAACTCTAGTGACTTGTAGCCTGTCCATCCCCCCACCCACCTCTCCTCTCTACCCATCTACACTTCCTCTTGAGAAGGAGAGAGAAAGATGGCTTTATTCTTTTGGAACTTCTGTGAGTGTAATGTTTACTGTTCATCTTTATTGTTTATTTCACTTTTGTATCTACCTCAATTGCTTTGTTAACATGTTTTTCCCATGCCAATAAAGCCCATTGAATTGATAGATAGATACAGAGAGAGGGGGGAGAGAGGGGAAAGAGAGAGTGAGGGAGATAGATAGATACAGAAAGAGAGTGGGGAGGGAGAGAGAGAGAGAGAGAGAGAAAGTGCGACAGAGAGATAGAGAAAGAGATGGAGACAAAGAGACACAGCTGCATGTGAGCTCACACATTTTCAGCATGTTTTTAACAAAAAGATAGAGTTAGATAAGCTTGAATTTTTCCACAATGATATATATAGGATACTACCGTCCATAGTATAACATTCACTACAAATTAAAACTCCAAATCTACAACCTGATTTTGGACAAAACTACCTGGAAGTATTCCTACAACCAAAGATTCTTATTTCCAAGATTTAAAGCAAATGGTCTGGCAAACAACCAACAGAAACCTGAAACACCATCCAACCTGGAACTGAGTGAGTCATCTTTAGTGTGAAGTCCAACCTGGAACTGAGTGAGTCATGTTTAGTCTGAAGTCCAACCTGGAACTGAGTGAGTCATGTTTAGTCTGAAGTCCATCCTGGAACTGAGTGAGTCATCTTTAGTGTGAAGTCCATACTGGAACTGAGTGAGTCATGTTTAGTCTGAAGTCCATCCTGGAACTGAGTGAGTCATGTTTAGTCTGAAGTCCATCCTGGAACTGAGTGAGTCATGTTTAGTCTAAAGTCCATACTGGAACTGAGTGAGTCATGTTTAGTCTGAAGTCCATCCTGGAACTGAGTGAGTCATGTTTAGTCTGAAGTCCATCCTGGAACTGAGTGAGTCATGTTTAGTCTGAAGTCCATCCTGGAACTGAGTGAGTCATGTTTAGTGTGAAGTCCAACCTGGAACTGAGTGAGTCATGTTCAGTCTGAAGTCCATCCTGGAACTGAGTGAGTCATGTTTAGTCTGAAGTCCATCCTGGAACTGAGTGAGTCATGTTTAGTCTGAAGTCCAACCTGGAACTGAGTGAGTCATGTTTAGTCTGAAGTCCAACCTGGAACTGAGTGAGTCATGTTTAGTCTGAAGTCCAACCTGGAACTGAGTGAGTCATGTTTAGTCTGTAATCCAACCTGGAACTGAGTGAGTCATGTTTAGTCTGAAGTCCATCCTGGAACTGAGTGAGTCATGTTTAGTCTGAAGTCCAACCTGGAACTGAGTGAGTCATGTTTAGTCTGAAGTCCAACCTGGAAGTGCGTGAGTCATGTTTAGTCTGTAGTCCAACCTGGAACTGAGTGAGTCATGTTTAGTCTGAAGTCCAACCTGGAACTGAGTGAGTCATGTTTAGTCTGAAGTCCAACCTGGAACTGAGTGAGTCATGTTTAGTCTGAAGTCCAACCTGGAACTGAGTGAGTCATGTTTAGTCTGAAGTCCAACCTGGAACTGAGTGAGTCATGTTTAGTCTGAAGTCCAACCTGGAACTGAGTGAGTCATGTTTAGTCTGAAGTCCAACCTGGAACTGAGTGAGTCATGTTTAGTCTGAAGTCCAAACTGGAACTGAGTGAGTCATGTTTAGTCTGAAGTCCAACCTGGAACTGAGTGAGTCATGTTTAGTCTGAAGTCCAACCTGGAACTGAGTGAGTCATGTTTAGTCTGAAGTCCAACCTGGAACTGAGTGAATCATGTTTAGTCTGAAGTCCAACCTGGAACTGAGTGAGTCATGTTTAGTCTGAAGTCCAACCTGGAACTGAGTGAGTCATGTTTAGTCTGAAGTCCAACCTTGAACTGAGTGAGTCATGTTTAGTCTGAAGTCCAACCTGGAACTGAGTGAGTCATGTTTAGTCTGAAGTCCAACCTGGAACTGAGTGAGTCATGTTTAGTCTGAAGTCCAACCTGGAACTGAGTGAGTCATGTTTAGTCTGAAGTCCAACCTGGAACTGAGTGAGTCATGTTTAGTCTGAAGTCCAACCTGGAACTGAGTGAGTCATGTTTAGTCTGAAGTCCATCCTGGAACTGAGTGAGTCATGTTTAGTCTGAAGTCCAACCTGGAACTGAGTGAGTCATGTTCAGTCTGAAGTCCATCCTGGAACTGAGTGAGTCATGTTTAGTCTGAAGTCCATCCTGGAACTGAGTGAGTCATGTTTAGTCTGAAGTCCATCATGGAACTGAGTGAGTCATGTTTAGTCTGAAGTCCATCCTGGAACTGAGTGAGTCATGTTTAGTCTGAAGTCCATCCTGGAACTGAGTGAGTCATGTTTAGTCTGAAGTCCATCCTGGAACTGAGTGAGTCATGTTTAGTCTGAAGTCCAACCTGGAACTGAGTGAGTCATGTTTAGTCTGAAGTCCAACCTGGAAGTGAGTGAGTCATGTTTAGTCTGTAGTCCAACCTGGAACTGAGTGAGTCATGTTTAGTCTGAAGTCCAACCTGGAAGTGAGTGAGTCATGTTTAGTCTGAAGTCCAACCTGGAACTGAGTGAGTCATGTTTAGTCTGAAGTCCAACCTGGAAGTGAGTGAGTCATGTTTAGTCTGTAGTCCAACCTGGAACTGAGTGAGTCATGTTTAGTCTGAAGTCCAACCTGGAACTGAGTGAGTCATGTTTAGTCTGAAGTCCAACCTGGAACTGAGTGAGTCATGTTTAGTCTGAAGTCCAACCTGGAACTGAGTGAGTCATGTTTAGTCTGAAGTCCAACCTGGAACTGAGTGAGTCATGTTTAGTCTGAAGTCCAACCTGGAACTGAGTGAGTCATGTTTAGTCTGAAGTCCAACCTGGAACTGAGTGAGTCATGTTTAGTCTGAAGTCCAAACTGGAACTGAGTGAGTCATGTTTAGTCTGAAGTCCAACCTGGAACTGAGTGAGTCATGTTTAGTCTGAAGTCCAACCTGGAACTGAGTGAGTCATGTTTAGTCTGAAGTCCAACCTTGAACTGAGTGAGTCATGTTTAGTCTGAAGTCCAACCTGGAACTGAGTGAGTCATGTTTAGTCTGAAGTCCAACCTGGAACTGAGTGAGTCATGTTTAGTCTGAAGTCCAACCTGGAACTGAGTGAGTCATGTTTAGTCTTAAGTCCAACTTGGAACTGAGTGAGTCATGTTTAGTCTGAAGTCCAACCTGGAACTGAGTGAGTCATGTTTAGTCTGTAGTCCAACCTGGAACTGAGTGAGTCATGTTTAGTCTGAAGTCCAACCTGGAACTGAGTGAGTCATGTTTAGTCTGAAGTCCAACCTGGAACTGAGTGAGTCATGTTTAGTCTGAAGTCCAACCTGGAACTGAGTGAGTCATGTTTAGTCTGAAGTCCATCCTGGAACTGAGTGAGTCATGTTTAGTCTGAAGTCCAACCTGGAACTGAGTGAGTCATGTTCAGTCTGAAGTCCATCCTGGAACTGAGTGAGTCATGTTTAGTCTGAAGTCCATCCTGGAACTGAGTGAGTCATGTTTAGTCTGAAGTCCATCCTGGAACTGAGTGAGTCATGTTTAGTCTGAAGTCCATCCTGGAACTGAGTGAGTCATGTTTAGTCTGAAGTCCATCCTGGAACTGAGTGAGTCATGTTTAGTCTGAAGTCCATCCTGAAACTGAGTGAGTCATGTTTAGTCTGAAGTCCAACCTGGAACTGAGTGAGTCATGTTTAGTCTGAAGTCCAACCTGGAAGTGAGTGAGTCATGTTTAGTCTGTAGTCCAACCTGGAACTGAGTGAGTCATGTTTAGTCTGAAGTCCAACCTGGAAGTGAGTGAGTCATGTTTAGTCTGAAGTCCAACCTGGAACTGAGTGAGTCATGTTTAGTCTGAAGTCCAACCTGGAAGTGAGTGAGTCATGTTTAGTCTGTAGTCCAACCTGGAACTGAGTGAGTCATGTTTAGTCTGAAGTCCAACCTGGAACTGAGTGAGTCATGTTTAGTCTGAAGTCCAACCTGGAACTGAGTGAGTCATGTTTAGTCTGAAGTCCAACCTGGAACTGAGTGAGTCATGTTTAGTCTGAAGTCCAACCTGGAACTGAGTGAATCATGTTTAGTCTGAAGTCCAACCTGGAACTGAGTGAGTCATGTTTAGTCTGAAGTCCAACCTGGAACTGAGTGAGTCATGTTTAGTCTGAAGTCCAACCTTGAACTGAGTGAGTCATGTTTAGTCTGAAGTCCAACCTGGAACTGAGTGAGTCATGTTTAGTCTGAAGTCCAACCTGGAACTGAGTGAGTCATGTTTAGTCTGAAGTCCAACCTGGAACTGAGTGAGTCATGTTTAGTCTGAAGTCCAACCTGGAACTGAGTGAGTCATGTTTAGTCTGAAGTCCAACCTGGAACTGAGTGAGTCATGTTTAGTCTGTAGTCCAACCTGGAACTGAGTGAGTCATGTTTAGTCTGAAGTCCAACCTGGAACTGAGTGAGTCATGTTTAGTCTGAAGTCCAACCTGGAACTGAGTGAGTCATGTTTAGTCTGAAGTCCAACCTGGAACTGAGTGAGTCATGTTTAGTCTGAAGTCCAACCTGGAACTGAGTGAGTCATGTTTAGTCTGAAGTCCAACCTGGAACTGAGTGAGTCATGTTTAGTCTGAAGTCCAACCTGGAACTGAGTGAGTCATGTTTAGTCTGAAGTCCAACCTGGAACTGAGTGAGTCATGTTTAGTCTGAAGTCCATCCTGGAACTGAGTGAGTCATGTTTAGTCTGAAGTCCAACCTGGAACTGAGTGAGTCATGTTTAGTCTAAAGTCCATCCTGGAACTGAGTGAGTCATGTTTAGTCTGAAGTCCAACCTGGAACTGAGTGAGTCATGTTTAGTCTGAAGTCCAACCTGGAACTGAGTGAGTCATGTTTAGTCTGAAGTCCAACCTGGAACTGAGTGAGTCATGTTTAGTCTGTAATCCAACCTGGAACTGAGTGAGTCATGTTTAGTCTGAAGTCCATCCTGGAACTGAGTTAGTCATGTTTAGTCTGAAGTCCAACCTGGAACTGAGTGAGTCATGTTTAGTCTGAAGTCCAACCTGGAAGTGAGTGAGTCATGTTTAGTCTGTAGTCCAACCTGGAACTGAGTGAGTCATGTTTAGTCTGAAGTCCAACCTGGAACTGAGTGAGTCATGTTTAGTCTGAAGTCCAACCTGGAACTGAGTGAGTCATGTTTAGTCTGAAGTCCAACCTGGAACTGAGTGAGTCATGTTTAGTCTGAAGTCCAACCTGGAACTGAGTGAGTCATGTTTAGTCTGAAGTCCAACCTGGAACTGAGTGAGTCATGTTTAGTCTGAAGTCCAACCTGGAACTGAGTGAGTCATGTTTAGTCTGAAGTCCAAACTGGAACTGAGTGAGTCATGTTTAGTCTGAAGTCCAACCTGGAACTGAGTGAGTCATGTTTAGTCTGAAGTCCAACCTGGAACTGAGTGAGTCATGTTTAGTCTGAAGTCCAACCTGGAACTGAGTGAATCATGTTTAGTCTGAAGTCCAACCTGGAACTGAGTGAGTCATGTTTAGTCTGAAGTCCAACCTGGAACTGAGTGAGTCATGTTTAGTCTGAAGTCCAACCTTGAACTGAGTGAGTCATGTTTAGTCTGAAGTCCAACCTGGAACTGAGTGAGTCATGTTTAGTCTGAAGTCCAACCTGGAACTGAGTGAGTCATGTTTAGTCTGAAGTCCAACCTGGAACTGAGTGAGTCATGTTTAGTCTGAAGTCCAACCTGGAACTGAGTGAGTCATGTTTAGTCTGAAGTCCATCCTGAAACTGAGTGAGTCATGTTTAGTCTGAAGTCCAACCTGGAACTGAGTGAGTCATGTTTAGTCTGAAGTCCAACCTGGAAGTGAGTGAGTCATGTTTAGTCTGTAGTCCAACCTGGAACTGAGTGAGTCATGTTTAGTCTGAAGTCCAACCTGGAAGTGAGTGAGTCATGTTTAGTCTGAAGTCCAACCTGGAACTGAGTGAGTCATGTTTAGTCTGAAGTCCAACCTGGAAGTGAGTGAGTCATGTTTAGTCTGTAGTCCAACCTGGAACTGAGTGAGTCATGTTTAGTCTGAAGTCCAACCTGGAACTGAGTGAGTCATGTTTAGTCTGAAGTCCAACCTGGAACTGAGTGAGTCATGTTTAGTCTGAAGTCCAACCTGGAACTGAGTGAGTCATGTTTAGTCTGAAGTCCAACCTGGAACTGAGTGAATCATGTTTAGTCTGAAGTCCAACCTGGAACTGAGTGAGTCATGTTTAGTCTGAAGTCCAACCTGGAACTGAGTGAGTCATGTTTAGTCTGAAGTCCAACCTTGAACTGAGTGAGTCATGTTTAGTCTGAAGTCCAACCTGGAACTGAGTGAGTCATGTTTAGTCTGAAGTCCAACCTGGAACTGAGTGAGTCATGTTTAGTCTGAAGTCCAACCTGGAACTGAGTGAGTCATGTTTAGTCTGTAGTCCAACCTGGAACTGAGTGAGTCATGTTTAGTCTGAAGTCCAACCTGGAACTGAGTGAGTCATGTTTAGTCTGAAGTCCAACCTGGAACTGAGTGAGTCATGTTTAGTCTGAAGTCCAACCTGGAACTGAGTGAGTCATGTTTAGTCTGAAGTCCAACCTGGAACTGAGTGAGTCATGTTTAGTCTGAAGTCCAACCTGGAACTGAGTGAGTCATGTTTAGTCTGAAGTCCAACCTGGAAGTGAGTGAGTCATGTTTAGTCTGAAGTCCAACCTGGAACTGAGTGAGTCATGTTTAGTCTGAAGTCCAACCTGGAAGTGAGTGAGTCATGTTTAGTCTGTAGTCCAACCTGGAACTGAGTGAGTCATGTTTAGTCTGAAGTCCAACCTGGAAGTGAGTGAGTCATGTTTAGTCTGAAGTCCAACCTGGAACTGAGTGAGTCATGTTTAGTCTGAAGTCCAACCTGGAAGTGAGTGAGTCATGTTTAGTCTGTAGTCCAACCTGGAACTGAGTGAGTCATGTTTAGTCTGAAGTCCAACCTGGAACTGAGTGAGTCATGTTTAGTCTGAAGTCCAACCTGGAACTGAGTGAGTCATGTTTAGTCTGAAGTCCAACCTGGAACTGAGTGAGTCATGTTTAGTCTGAAGTCCAACCTGGAACTGAGTGAATCATGTTTAGTCTGAAGTCCAACCTGGAACTGAGTGAGTCATGTTTAGTCTGAAGTCCAACCTGGAACTGAGTGAGTCATGTTTAGTCTGAAGTCCAACCTTGAACTGAGTGAGTCATGTTTAGTCTGAAGTCCAACCTGGAACTGAGTGAGTCATGTTTAGTCTGAAGTCCAACCTGGAACAGAGTGAGTCATGTTTAGTCTGAAGTCCAACCTGGAACTGAGTGAGTCATGTTTAGTCTGTAGTCCAACCTGGAACTGAGTGAGTCATGTTTAGTCTGAAGTCCAACCTGGAACTGAGTGAGTCATGTTTAGTCTGAAGTCCAACCTGGAACTGAGTGAGTCATGTTTAGTCTGAAGTCCAACCTGGAACTGAGTGAGTCATGTTTAGTCTGAAGTCCAACCTGGAACTGAGTGAGTCATGTTTAGTCTGAAGTCCAACCTGGAACTGAGTGAGTCATGTTTAGTCTGAAGTCCAACCTGGAACTGAGTGAGTCATGTTTAGTCTGAAGTCCAACCTGGAACTGAGTGAGTCATGTTTAGTCTGAAGTCCATCCTGGAACTGAGTGAGTCATGTTTAGTCTGAAGTCCAACCTGGAACTGAGTGAGTCATGTTTAGTCTAAAGTCCATCCTGGAACTGAGTGAGTCATGTTTAGTCTGAAGTCCAACCTGGAACTGAGTGAGTCATGTTTAGTCTGAAGTCCAACCTGGAACTGAGTGAGTCATGTTTAGTCTGAAGTCCAACCTGGAACTGAGTGAGTCATGTTTAGTCTGTAATCCAACCTGGAACTGAGTGAGTCATGTTTAGTCTGAAGTCCATCCTGGAACTGAGTGAGTCATGTTTAGTCTGAAGTCCAACCTGGAACTGAGTGAGTCATGTTTAGTCTGAAGTCCAACCTGGAAGTGAGTGAGTCATGTTTAGTCTGTAGTCCAACCTGGAACTGAGTGAGTCATGTTTAGTCTGAAGTCCAACCTGGAACTGAGTGAGTCATGTTTAGTCTGAAGTCCAACCTGGAACTGAGTGAGTCATGTTTAGTCTGAAGTCCAACCTGGAACTGAGTGAGTCATGTTTAGTCTGAAGTCCAACCTGGAACTGAGTGAGTCATGTTTAGTCTGAAGTCCAACCTGGAACTGAGTGAGTCATGTTTAGTCTGAAGTCCAACCTGGAACTGAGTGAGTCATGTTTAGTCTGAAGTCCAAACTGGAACTGAGTGAGTCATGTTTAGTCTGAAGTCCAACCTGGAACTGAGTGAGTCATGTTTAGTCTGAAGTCCAACCTGGAACTGAGTGAGTCATGTTTAGTCTGAAGTCCAAACTGGAACTGAGTGAATCATGTTTAGTCAGAAGTCCAACCTGGAACTGAGTGAGTCATGTTTAGTCTGAAGTCCAACCTGGAACTGAGTGAGTCATGTTTAGTCTGAAGTCCAACCTTGAACTGAGTGAGTCATGTTTAGTCTGAAGTCCAACCTGGAACTGAGTGAGTCATGTTTAGTCTGAAGTCCAACCTGGAACTGAGTGAGTCATGTTTAGTCTGAAGTCCAACCTGGAACTGAGTGAGTCATGTTTAGTCTGAAGTCCAACCTGGAACTGAGTGAGTCATGTTTAGTCTGAAGTCCAACCTGGAACTGAGTGAGTCATGTTTAGTCTGAAGTCCATCCTGGAACTGAGTGAGTCATGTTTAGTCTGAAGTCCAACCTGGAACTGAGTGAGTCATGTTCAGTCTGAAGTCCATCCTGGAACTGAGTGAGTCATGTTTAGTCTGAAGTCCATCCTGGAACTGAGTGAGTCATGTTTAGTCTGAAGTCCATCATGGAACTGAGTGAGTCATGTTTAGTCTGAAGTCCATCCTGGAACTGAGTGAGTCATGTTTAGTCTGAAGTCCATCCTGGAACTGAGTGAGTCATGTTTAGTCTGAAGTCCATCCTGGAACTGAGTGAGTCATGTTTAGTCTGAAGTCCAACCTGGAACTGAGTGAGTCATGTTTAGTCTGAAGTCCAACCTGGAAGTGAGTGAGTCATGTTTAGTCTGTAGTCCAACCTGGAACTGAGTGAGTCATGTTTAGTCTGAAGTCCAACCTGGAAGTGAGTGAGTCATGTTTAGTCTGAAGTCCAACCTGGAACTGAGTGAGTCATGTTTAGTCTGAAGTCCAACCTGGAAGTGAGTGAGTCATGTTTAGTCTGTAGTCCAACCTGGAACTGAGTGAGTCATGTTTAGTCTGAAGTCCAACCTGGAACTGAGTGAGTCATGTTTAGTCTGAAGTCCAACCTGGAACTGAGTGAGTCATGTTTAGTCTGAAGTCCAACCTGGAACTGAGTGAGTCATGTTTAGTCTGAAGTCCAACCTGGAACTGAGTGAGTCATGTTTAGTCTGAAGTCCAACCTGGAACTGAGTGAGTCATGTTTAGTCTGAAGTCCAACCTGGAACTGAGTGAGTCATGTTTAGTCTGAAGTCCAACCTGGAACTGAGTGAGTCATGTTTAGTCTGAAGTCCAACCTGGAACTGAGTGAGTCATGTTTAGTCTGTAGTCCAACCTGGAACTGAGTGAGTCATGTTTAGTCTGAAGTCCAACCTGGAACTGAGTGAGTCATGTTTAGTCTGAAGTCCAACCTGGAACTGAGTGAATCATGTTTAGTCTGAAGTCCAACCTGGAACTGAGTGAGTCATGTTTAGTCTGAAGTCCAACCTGGAACTGAGTGAGTCATGTTTAGTCTGAAGTCCAACCTTGAACTGAGTGAGTCATGTTTAGTCTGAAGTCCAACCTGGAACTGAGTGAGTCATGTTTAGTCTGAAGTCCAACCTGGAACTGAGTGAGTCATGTTTAGTCTGAAGTCCAACCTGGAACTGAGTGAGTCATGTTTAGTCTGAAGTCCAACCTGGAACTGAGTGAGTCATGTTTAGTCTGAAGTCCAACCTGGAACTGAGTGAGTCATGTTTAGTCTGAAGTCCATCCTGGAACTGAGTGAGTCATGTTTAGTCTGAAGTCCAACCTGGAACTGAGTGAGTCATGTTCAGTCTGAAGTCCATCCTGGAACTGAGTGAGTCATGTTTAGTCTGAAGTCCATCCTGGAACTGAGTGAGTCATGTTTAGTCTGAAGTCCATCATGGAACTGAGTGAGTCATGTTTAGTCTGAAGTCCATCCTGGAACTGAGTGAGTCATGTTTAGTCTGAAGTCCATCCTGGAACTGAGTGAGTCATGTTTAGTCTGAAGTCCAACCTGGAACTGAGTGAGTCATGTTTAGTCTGAAGTCCAACCTGGAACTGAGTGAGTCATGTTTAGTCTGAAGTCCAACCTGGAAGTGAGTGAGTCATGTTTAGTCTGTAGTCCAACCTGGAACTGAGTGAGTCATGTTTAGTCTGAAGTCCAACCTGGAAGTGAGTGAGTCATGTTTAGTCTGAAGTCCAACCTGGAACTGAGTGAGTCATGTTTAGTCTGAAGTCCAACCTGGAAGTGAGTGAGTCATGTTTAGTCTGTAGTCCAACCTGGAACTGAGTGAGTCATGTTTAGTCTGAAGTCCAACCTGGAACTGAGTGAGTCATGTTTAGTCTGAAGTCCAACCTGGAACTGAGTGAGTCATGTTTAGTCTGAAGTCCAACCTGGAACTGAGTGAGTCATGTTTAGTCTGAAGTCCAACCTGGAACTGAGTGAGTCATGTTTAGTCTGAAGTCCAACCTGGAACTGAGTGAGTCATGTTTAGTCTGAAGTCCAACCTGGAACTGAGTGAGTCATGTTTAGTCTGAAGTCCAAACTGGAACTGAGTGAGTCATGTTTAGTCTGAAGTCCAACCTGGAACTGAGTGAGTCATGTTTAGTCTGAAGTCCAACCTGGAACTGAGTGAGTCATGTTTAGTCTGAAGTCCAACCTGGAACTGAGTGAATCATGTTTAGTCTGAAGTCCAACCTGGAACTGAGTGAGTCATGTTTAGTCTGAAGTCCAACCTGGAACTGAGTGAGTCATGTTTAGTCTGAAGTCCAACCTTGAACTGAGTGAGTCATGTTTAGTCTGAAGTCCAACCTGGAACTGAGTGAGTCATGTTTAGTCTGAAGTCCAACCTGGAACTGAGTGAGTCATGTTTAGTCTGAAGTCCAACCTGGAACTGAGTGAGTCATGTTTAGTCTTAAGTCCAACCTGGAACTGAGTGAGTCATGTTTAGTCTGAAGTCCAACCTGGAACTGAGTGAGTCATGTTTAGTCTGTAGTCCAACCTGGAACTGAGTGAGTCATGTTTAGTCTGAAGTCCAACCTGGAACTGAGTGAGTCATGTTTAGTCTGAAGTCCAACCTGGAACTGAGTGAGTCATGTTTAGTCTGAAGTCCAACCTGGAACTGAGTGAGTCATGTTTAGTCTGAAGTCCAACCTGGAACTGAGTGAGTCATGTTTAGTCTGAAGTCCAACCTGGAACTGAGTGAGTCATGTTTAGTCTGAAGTCCAACCTGGAACTGAGTGAGTCATGTTTAGTCTGAAGTCCAACCTGGAACTGAGTGAGTCATGTTTAGTCTGAAGTCCATCCTGGAACTGAGTGAGTCATGTTTAGTCTGAAGTCCATCCTGGAACTGAGTGAGTCATGTTTAGTCTGAAGTCCAACCTGGAACTGAGTGAGTCATGTTTAGTCTGAAGTCCAACCTGGAACTGAGTGAGTCATGTTTAGTCTGAAGTCCAACCTGGAACTGAGTGAGTCATGTTTAGTCTGAAGTCCAACCTGGAACTGAGTGAGTCATGTTTAATCTGAAGCTACTATTAAATCTTGAAGAAAATACATTACTATGATATATTTGACTTTATAAGGACTGAATGCTAAGTTAAGGCTACCAAGCTTGCTACAGTGGTTCTTCCAGTAAACGTTGTGTCGAACTGCAGCACACCTTGCGGGCTGCCTCAGAATTCTATAGCATGTTATTTAATTATTTAGTACGTTTTAAGTTCGTCAGCGTACACATCACAGACAAACTGAATTGGTCCACCCACACAGACAGCGTTGTGAAGAAGGCGCAGCAGCGCCTCTTCAACCTCAGGAGGCTGAAGAAATTTGGCTCGTCACCAAAAGCACTCACAAACTTCTAAAGATGCACAATCGAGAGCATCCTGTCGGGCTGTATCACCGCCTGGTACGGCAACTGCTCCGCCCACAACCGTAAGGAGGGTAGTGAGGTCTGCACAACGCATCACTAGGGGCAAACTACCTGCCCTCCAGGACACCTACACCACCCGATGTCACAGGAAGGCCATAAAGATCATCAAGGACAACTACCACCCGAGCCACTGCCTGTTCACCCCGCTATCGTCCAGAAGGCGAGGTCAGTACAGGTGCATCAAAGCTGGGACCGAGAGACTCAAGGCCATCAGACTGTTAAACAGCCACTAACATTGAGTGGCTGCTGCCAACACACTGACTCAACTCCAGCCACTTTAATAATGGGAATTGATGGGAATTGATGTAAAATATATCTCTAGCCACTTTAAACAATGCCACTTTATATAATGTTTACATACCCTACATTACTCATCTCATATGTACATACTGTACTCGATACCATCTACTGCATCTTGCCTATGCCGCTCTGTACCATCACTCATTCATATATATTTATGTACATATTCTTGATCCCTTTACACTTATGTGTATAAGGTAGTAGTTTTGGAATTGTTAGTTAGATTACTTGTTATTACTGCATTGTCGGAACTAGAAGCACAAGCATTTCGCTACACTCGCATTAACATCTGCTAACCATGTGTATGTGACAAACAAAATTTGATTTGATTTGATTTGACATTCAGAATTTCACTTCTTGTTTGGAAGATTGTCTGCTCTATGAGTTCTGTTATACTCACAGACATAATTCATACAGTTTTAGAAACTTCAGAGTGTTTTCTATCCAATAGTAATAATAATTAAATGCATATATTAGCAATCTAGGACAGAGTAGGATGCAGTTCACTATGGGCATGCAATTCATCCAAAGTGAAAATACTGCCCCCTATCCCCAACAAGTTTTAAACACAGAGACCTGTTGGGGTGTATAAATGTATCTAACTACACATTAAACACTGAGACCTGTTGAGGTGTATAAATGTATCTAACTACACATTAAACACTGAGACCTGTTGGGGTGTATAAATGTATCTAACTACACATTAAACACTGAGACCTGTTGGGGTGTATAAATGTATCTAACTACACATTAAACACTGAGACCTGTTGGGGTGTATAAATGTATCTAACTACACATTAAACACTGAGACCTGTTGGGGTCTATAACTGTATCTAACTACACATTAAACACTGAGACATGTTGGGGTGTATAAATGTATCTAACTACACATTAAACACTGAGACCTGTTGGGGTGTATAAATGTATCTGACTACACATTAAACACTGAGACCTGTTGGGGTGTATAAATGTATCTAACTACACATTAAACACTGAGACCTGTTGGGGTGTATAAATGTATCTAACTACACATTAAACACTGAGACCTGTTGGGGTCTATAAATGTATCTAACTACACATTAAACACTGAGACCTGTTGGGGTGTATAAATGTATCTAACTACACATTAAACACTGAGACCTGCTGAGGTCTATAACTGTATCTAACTACACATTAAACACTGAGACCTGTTGGGGTGTATAAATATATCTAACTACACATTAAACACTGAGACCTTTTGAGGTCTATAACTGTATCTAACTACACATTAAACACTGAGACCTGTTGGGGTGTATAAATGTAGATAACTACACATTAAACACTAAGACCTGTTGGGGTCTATAACTGTATCTAACTACACATTAAACACTGAGACCTGTTGGGGTGTATAAATGTATCTAACTACACATTAAACACTGAGACCTGTTGGGGTGTATAAATGCATCTAACTACACATTAAACACTGAGACATGTTGGGGTCTATAACTGTATCTAACTACACATTAAACACAGAGACCTGTTGGGGTCTATAAATGTATCTAACTACACATTAAACACTGAGACCTGTTGGGGTCTATAACTGTATCTAACTACACATTAAACACTGAGACCTGTTGGGGTGTATAAATGTATCTAACTACACATTAAATACTAAGACCTGTTGGGGTGTATGAATGTATCTAACTACACATTAAACACTGAGACCTGTTGGGGTGTATAAATGTATCTAACTACACATTAAACACTGAGACCTGTTGGGTGTATAAATTCATCTAACTACACATTAAACACTGAGACCTGTTGGGGTCTATAAATGTATCTAACTACACATTAAACACTGAGACCTGTTGGGGTGTATAAATGTATCTAACTACACATTAAACACTGAGACCTGTTGGGGTGTATAAATGTATCTAACTACACATTAAACACTGAGACCTGTTGGGGTCTATAACTGTTCCTGTGGTGTTAGAGGTCCTCATTGTAGTAGACTGGATCAGCTCCTCTGTCCCTCACTCATCTCTCTCTCCTCTCTCTTTACCTAGTGACCCTGTTCATCAGAATGTCATGGTGGATGGAAAAAGATGCTCTCTTCAGCAGCGGTGAATAACCACAACCCTGTCAGTCCATCTCTGTACTTCTCCTTTCTCTTATATTCTCTCTCCCTCCTTCCCTTTTCAAACCAACGGACTTATCTTTATCTTTGCAGCCTTGACCGCCATCAACAGCATCAGCAACAGAGAGGTGTGAAGTTTCCACAACAGAGAGAGTCAGTTTATCATGTACTTCTCTTTAGATGCTGCAGCCTTGACCTCCATCAACACAGTTAGAGTCAGTTTATCATGTACTTCTCTTTAGATGCTGCAGCCTTGACCTCCATCAACACAGTTAGAGTCAGTTTATCATGTACTTCTCTTTAGATGCTGCAGCCTTGACCTCCATCAACAGAGAGGTGTGAAGTTTCCACAACAGAGAGAGTCAGTTTATCATGTACTTCTCTTTAGATGCTGCAGCCTTGACCTCCATCAACAGAGAGGTGTGAAGTTTCCACAACACAGTTAGAGTCAGTTTATCATGTACTTCTCTTTAGACACTGCAGCCTTGACCTCCATCAACACAGTTAGAGTCAGTTTATCATGTACTTCTCTTTAGATGCTGCAGCCTTGACCTCCATCAACACAGTTAGAGTCAGTTTATCATGTACTTCTCTTTAGATGCTGCAGCCTTGACCTCCATCAACAGAGAGGTGTGAAGTTTCCACAACAGAGAGAGTCAGTTTATCATGTACTTCTCTTTAGATGCTGCAGCCTTGACCTCCATCAACAGAGAGGTGTGAAGTTTCCACAACAGAGTTAGTTAGTTTACCATGTACTTCTCTTTAGACACTGCAGCCTTGACCTCCATCAACAGCTTCAGCAACAGAGAGGTGTGAAGTTTACACAACACAGTTAGAGTCAGTTTATCATGTACTTCTCTTTAGACACTGCAGCCTTGACCTCCATCAACAGCTTCAGCAACAGAGAGGTGTGAAGTTTACGCAACACAGTTAGAGTCAGTTTATCATGTACTTCTCTTTAGACACTGCAGCCTTGACCTCCATCAACAGCTTCAGCAACAGAGAGGTGTGAAGTTTCCACAACAGAGTTAGAGTTAGTTTATCATGTACTTCTCTTTAGACACTGCAGCCTTGACCGCCATCAACAGCATCAGCAACAGAGAGGTGTGAAGTTTACACAACACAGTTAGAGTCAGTTTATCATGTACTTCTCTTTAGACACTGCGGCCTTGACCTCCATCAACAGAGTTAGAGTTAGTTTATCATGAGAACATACAGACACCACTGACTGGAACTATCAACAACAATAGTTAGTTTATCATGAGAACATACAGACACCACTAACTGGAACTATCAACAACAAGAGTTAGTTTATCATGAGAACATACAGACACCACTAACTGGAACTATCAACAACAAGAGTTAGTTTATCATGAGAACATACAGACACCACTAACTGGAACTATCAACAACAATAGTCAGTTTATCATGAGAACATACAGACACCACTAACTGGAACTATCAACAACAAGAGTTAGTTTATCATGAGAACATACAGACACCACTAACTGGAACTATCAACAACAATAGTCAGTTTATCATGAGAACATACAGACACCACTAACTGGAACTATCATCAACAAGAGTTAGTTTATCATGAGAACATACAGACACCACTGACTGGAACCAGCTGACAGTATCAGATGTAAAGACTTCATTACTACTAACAGAAGGAAAGTTGTAGTGTTATGTCCATGATGAATGATGTAAAGACTTCATTACTACTAACAGAAGGACAGTTGTAGTGTTATGTCCATGATGAATGATGTAAAGACTTCATTACTACTAACAGAAGGACAGTTGTAGTGTTATGTCCATGATGAATGATGTAAAGACTTCATTACTACTAACAGAAGGACAGTTGTAGTGTTATGTCCATGATGAATGATGTAAAGACTTCATTACTACTAACAGAAGGACAGTTGTAGTGTTATGTCCATGATGAATGATGTAAAGGCTTCATTACTACTAACAGAAGGACAGTTGTAGTGTTATGTCCATGATGAATGATGTAAAGACTTCATTACTACTAACAGAAGGACAGTTGTAGTGTTGTGTCCATGATGATTGTTGGAAAGGCTTAATTGTGTTTTATATTGAGCTGCTCTGTTATATTCTGTTTGTTCATGTGAAATTGGAAAGTGTATTTTTCTATAATGTCGTTGTGGGTGTTTATCTTGAGCAACACCGTTGTATGGCTGCCAACTTGTCAAATAAAGCTTCCTAAAATGTGTTAGAAAATGTGTCAGTTTGTCACTTTCATGAGTTTGGAGAAATAACATGTTCCACTACTGAAGACATTGTCTCTAATCTAGTGGAGTAATAACATGTTCCACTACTGAAGACATTGTCTCTAATCTAGTGGAGAAATAACATGTTCCACTACTGAAGACATTGTCTCTAATCTAGTGGAGTAATAACATGTTCCACTACTGAAGACATTGTCTCTAATCTAGTGGAGAAATAACATGTTCCACTACTGAAGACATTGTCTCTAATCTAGTGGAGAAATAACATGTTCCACTACTGAAGACATTGTCTCTAATCTAGTGGAGTAATAACATGTTCCACTACTGAAGACATTGTCTCTAATCTAGTGGAGTAATAACATGTTCCACTACTGAAGACATTGTCTCTAATCTAGTGGAGTAATAACATGTTCCACTACTGAAGACATTGTCTCTAATCTAGTAGACTATTAACATGTTCCACTACTGAAGACATTGTCTCTAATTTAGTGGAGTAATAACATGTTCCACTACTGAAGACATTGTCTCTAATCTAATGGAGTAATAACATGTTCCACTACTGAAGACATTGTCTCTAATCTAGTGTAGTAATAACATGTTCCACTACTGGAGATCTGGGTTGTGCCTTTAAATTTCTAGAAAATGAACGACTAAGGAAGTATGTTTCACTTCTCTTTTTGACTTCTCTAACCCCAAACCCCGGCCTGGTCTGAGGGGTCTGTTTCACAAGCATTCCCCGAAGTCTTGCGATATTGTCCCTCTGAATTTAGACATATCTGGTGGGTTTTAGCACCATCAGAGAAGGTTTAAATGTACAGACTGAGGTAGGTGAAGATCACTGTATCACTAGCCCTAATGTACAGACTGAGGTAGGTCCAGATCACTGTATCACTAACCCTAATGCTCAGACCGAGGTAGGTCCAGATCACTGTATCACTAACCCTAATGTACAGACTAAGGTAGGTCCAGATTACTGTATCACTAACTTCAACCTTCTTCAACTCTAACTTCAATTATGTCCTTAAATTCAAGCCCAATCCTAATTTCAACTCTAACCCTTAAACCTTAACTTCAAAATGAATAGTTTGTTATGAATGATGTAACATGTTGTGGTTGTTATGAATGATGTAACATGTTGTGTTTGTTACTAATGATGTAACATGTTGTGTTATGAATGATGTAGCATGTTGTGTTATGAATGATGTAACATGTTGTGTTTGTTACTAATGATGTAACATGTTGTGTTATGAATGATGTAGCATGTTGTGTTATGAACGATGTAGCATGTTGTGTTATGAATGATGTAGCATGTTGTGTTACGAATGATGTAGCATGTTGTGTGTGTTAATAATGATGTAACATGTTGTGTTATGAATGATGTAGCATGTTGTGTTATGAATGATGTAGCATGTTGTGTTATGAATGATGTAGCATGTTGTGTTATGTAAAATGTAGCATGTTGTGTTATAAACGATGTAGCATGTTGTGTTATGAATGATGTAGCATGTTGTGTTATGAATGATGTAGCATGTTGTGTTTGTTAATAATGATATAACATGTTGTGTTATGAATTATGTAGCATGTTGTGTTATGAATGATGTAGCATGTTGTGTTATGAATGATGTAGCATGTTGTGTTATGAATGATGTAGCATGTTGTGTTATGAATGATGTAGCATGTTGTGTTATAAACGATGTAGCGTGTTGTGTTATGAACGATGTAGCATGTTGTGTTATGAATGATGTAGCATGTTGTGTTATAAACGATGTAGCATGTTGTGTTATGAATGATGTAGCATGTTGTGTTATGAATGATGTAGCATGTTGTGTGTGTTAATAATGATGTAACATGTTGTGTTATGAATGATGTAGCATGTTGTGTTATGAATGATGTAGCATGTTGTGTTATAAACGATGTAGCGTGTTGTGTTATGAACGATGTAGCATGTTGTGTTATGAATGATGTAGCATGTTGTGTTATGAATGATGTAGCATGTTGTGTTATAAACGATGTAGCGTGTTGTGTTATGAACGATGTAGCATGTTGTGTTATGAATGATGTAGCATGTTGTGTTATAAACGATGTAGCATGTTGTGTTATGAATGATGTAGCATGTTGTGTTATGAATGATGTAGCATGTTGTGTGTGTTAATAATGATGTAACATGTTGTGTTATGAATGATGTAGCATGTTGTGTTATGAATGATGTAGCATGTTGTGTTATGAATGATGTAGCATGTTGTGTTATGAATGATGTAGCATGTTGTGTTATGAATGATGTAGCATGTTGTGTTATGAACGATGTAGCATGTTGTGTTATGAATGATGTAGCATGTTGTGTTATGAATGATGTAGCATGTTGTATTATGAATGATGTAGCATGTTGTGTTTGTTAATAATGATATAACATGTTGTGTTATGAATTATGTAGCATGTTGTGTTATGAATGATGTAGCATGTTGTGTTATGAACGATGCAGCATGTTGTGTTATGAATGATGTAGCATGTTGTGTTATGAATGATGTAGCATGTTGTGTTATGAATGATGTAGCATGTTGTGTTATGAGTGATGTTGCATGTTGTGTTATGAATGATGTAGCATGTTGTGGTTGTTATGAATGATGTAGCATGTTGTGGTTGTTATGAATGATGTAGCATGTTGTGTTATGAATGATGTAGCATGTTGTGTTATGAATGATGTAGCATGTTGTGGTTGTTATGAATGATGTAGCATGTTGTGTTATGAACGATGTAGCATGTTGTGTTATGAATGATGTAGCATTTTGTGGTTGTTATGAATGATGTAGGATGTTGTGGTTGTTTTGAATGATGTAGCATGTTGTGTTATGAATGATGTAGCATGTTGTGTTATGTTGATGTAGCATGTTATGTTTGTTATTAACAATGTAGCAAGTTGTGTGTGTTATGAACGATGTAGCAAGTTGTGTTTGTTATGAACAATGTAGCATGTTGTGTTTGTTATGAACGATGTAGCAAGTTGTGTTTGTTAAGAGCAATGTAGCATGTTGTGTTTGTTATGAACGATGTAAAATGTTGTCTTTGTTACGAATGATGTAGCATGTTATGCTATGAATGATGTAGAACGTTGTGTTTATTATGAAATGTAGCATGCTGTGTTTGTTATGAATGACGTAGCATGTTGTGTTTGTTGTGAATGACGTAGCATGTTATGCTATGAATGATGTAGCATGTTGTGGTTGTTATTAATGATGTGGCATGTTGTGTTATGAATGATGTACCATGTTGTGGTTGTTATTAATGATGTGGCATGTTGTGTTATGAATGATGTACCATGTTGTGGTTGTTATTAATGATGTGTTATGTTGTGTTATGAATGATGTAGCATGTTGTGGTTGTTATGAATGATATGGCATGTTCTGTTTGCTATGAATGATGTAGCATGTTGTGTTTGTTATGATTGATGCAACATGTTAAGCTATGAATGATGTAGCATGTTGTGTTTGTTACAATTGATGTAGAATTTTGTGTATGTTATGAATGATGTAGCATGTTTAGATTGTTATCAATGATATAGCATGTTGTAATGTTAATTAAATAAGAGTGATGTGGCATGTTGTGGTTGTTATGAATGATATAGCATGTTTTGTTTGTTATTAATGATGTAGCATGTTTTGTTTGTTATGAATGATGTAGCATGTTGTGTTATGAATGATGTAGCATGTTGTGTTATGAATGATGTAGCATGTTGTGTTATGAATGATGAAGCATGTTGTGTTATGAATGATGTGGCATGTTGTGTTATGAATGATGTAGCATGTTTTGTTATGAATGATGTAGCATGTTGTGTTTGTTATGAATGATGTAGCATGTTGTGTTATGAATGATGAAGCATGTTGTGTTATGAATGATGTAGCATGTTGTGTTATGAATGATGTAGCATGTTTTGTTATGAATGATGTAGCATGTTGTGTTTGTTATGAATGATGTAGCATGTTGTGTTTGTTATGAATGATGTAGCATGTTATTTAAGGAATGATGTAGCATGTTTTGTTATGAATGATGTAGCAAGTTGTGTTTATTATGAACGATGTAGCATGTTGTGTTTGTTATGAATGATGTAGCATGTTATTTAAGGAATGATGTAGCATGTTGTGTTATGAATGATGTCACATGTTGTGTTTGTTATGAATGATGAAGCAAGTTGTGTTTATTATGAACGATGTAGCATGTTGTGTTTGTTATGAATGATGTAGCATGTTGTGTTATGAATGATGTAGCATGTTGTGTTGATGTAGCATGTTGTTTTTGTTACAATTGATGTAGCATTTTGTGTATGTTATGAATGATGTAGCATGTTTTGTTTGTTATCAATGATGTAGCATGTTGTGTTATGAATGATGTAGCATGTTGTGTTGATGTAGCATGTTGTTTTTGTTACAATTGATTTAGCATTTTGTGTATGTTATGAATGATGTAGCATGTTTTGTTTGTTATCAATGATGTAGCATGTTGTAATATTAATGATATAGCAAGTTATGTTAAGAATAATGTAGCATGTTGTGTTTGTTATGAATTATATGGTGTCTTTTGTTTGTTATGAATGATGTAGCATGTTTTGTTTGTTATCAATGATGTAGCATGTTGTGTTTGTTATCAATGATGTAGCATGTTGTAATATTAATGATGTAGCAAGTTATGTTAAGAATGATGTAGCATGTTGTGTTGATGTAACATGTTGCGTTTGTTATGAATGATGTAGCATGTTTTGTTTGTTATGAATGATGTAGCATGTTGTTTTTATTACAATTGATGTAGCATTTTGTGTATGTTATGAATGATGTAGCATGTTTTGTTTGTTATCAATGATGTAGCATGTTGTAATATTAATGATGTAGCAAGTTATGTTAAGAATGATGTAGCATGTTGTGCTTGTTATGAATGATGTAGCGTGTTGTGTTATGAATGATGTCACATGTTGTGTTATGAATGATGTAGCATGTTGTGCTTGTTATGAATTATGTAGTGTGTTTTGTTTTATGAATGATGTCACATGTTGTGTTATGTTGATGTAGCATGTTGTGTTTGCTATGAATGATGTAGCATGTTGTGTTATGAATGATGTAGCATGTTTTGTTTTTTATTAATGATGTAGCATGTTGTGTTATGAATGATGTAGCATGTTGTGTTTGTTATGAATTACGTAGCATGTTGTGTTATCAATGATGGAGCATGTTGTAAAATTAATGATGTAGCAAGTCATGTTAAGAAATGTAGCATGTTGTGCTTGTTATGAATTATGTAGAATCGGCGTCCTATATCGCAACAAAGCATCCTTCACTCATGCTGCCAAACATACCCTCGTAAAACTGACCATCCTACCGATCCTCGACTTCGGTGATGTCATCTATAAAATATCCTCCAACACTCTACTCAACAAACTGGATGCAGTCTATCACAGTGCCATCCGTTTTTTCACCAAAGCCCCAGACACTACCCACCATTGCGACCCGTAAGCACTCGTTGGTTGGCCCTCGCTTCATACTCGTCGCCAAACCCACTGGCTACAGGTTATCTACAAGTCTCTGCTAGGTATAGCCCGCCTTATCTCAGTTCACTGGTCACCATAGCAGCACCCACTCGTAGCACGCGCTCCAACAGGTATATCTCACTGGTCACCCCCAAAGCCAATTCCTCCTTTGGTAGTCTTTCATTCCAGTTCTCTGCTGCCCATGACTGGAATGAATTGCAAAAATCTCTGAAGCTGGAGACTCACATCTCCCTCACTAGCTTAAAGCACCAGCTGTCAGAGCAGTTTCCAGATCACCTGTACTTAGCCTATCTGTAAACAGCCTATCTATCTACCTACCTCATCCCCATACTGGTAAATACTGGTATTTATTATTTTGCTCCTTTGCACCTCCGTATCTCTACCTGCACGTTCATCTTCTGCCGGTCTACCATTCCAGTGTTTAATTGCTATATTGTAATTACTTCGCCACCGTGGCCTATTTATTTCCTTAACTTAACTCACCTCATTTATTATTGTTATTGACTGTATGTTTTGTTTACTCCATGTGTAACTCTGTGGTGTTGTATGTCGAATTGCTAAGCTTTATCTTGGCCAGGTCGCAGTTGCAAATGAGAACTTGTTCTTAACTAGCGTACCTGGTTAAATAAAGGTGAAAGAAAAAAAATGAGAGAAAAAAAAACATGTTGTGTGTTTTGTTTGTTATGAACGATGCGGCATGTTATGTTATGAATGATGTAACATGTTGTTTGTTATGAATGATGTAACAACCAGAACCCATAGGGCATTTCTCAGCGGTGGCAGCTCTGGTGAGGTACGTAGACCCCGCTCCACCTCTGGCTCGGCCCACTTAGGTGGCGGGGACCCACGCCGCCGAACCCTCGTAGCGGGCCTCGGACTGGGGACCCTCATTGCGGGGGCCGGATTGGGGACCCTTGTAGTGGGCCTCGGACTGGAGGGCGCCTCTGGAAGCTCCGGACTGAAAGGCGCCTCTGGAGGTTCCGGACTGGAGGGCGTCGCTGGAGGATCCGGACTGGAGGGCGTCGCTGGAGGCTCCGGACTGGAGGGCGTCGCTGGAGGATCCGGACTGGAGGGCGTCGCTGGAGGATCCGGACTGGAGGGCGTCGCTGGAGGCTCCGGGCTGGAGGGCGACTCTGGAGGGTCCGAACTGGAGGAGGACTCTGGAGGGGGGAGACGCCGAGACAGCCTGGAGCGTGGGGCTGCCACAGGGCCCACCAGGCTGGGGAGAACTACAGGAGGCCTGGTGTGTAGAGGAGGCACCGGATGAACAGGGCTATGGGGGAGCACTGGAGCTCTGGTGCGCAGCCTTGGCACCACTCCTCCAGGCTGAATGACCACTTTAGCCCGGCCCCTCCAGAGTGCAGGCACAGGTCGAACCGGGCTGTGGGAGAGCACTGGAGATCTGGTGCTTAACACTCGCACCTCTGCTCCATTAGGCTCAATGCCCACTTTCGCCCAGCACCGGCGGAGCGCAGGCATAGGACGAACTGAACCCTCCCAACGCCCCGGAGACACAGTACGCAGAGCCGGTGGAGGATACCCTAGGCCGAAACGGCGCACCGGAGACCAAACACGCTGAGCTGGCACAATCCGCCCTAGCTGGATGCCCACTCTCGCATGGCACTTGCGGGGGGTTGGCATATAGCGCTCCGGGCTTTGAGCGCACACTGGAGACACCGTGCGCTTCACCGCATAACACGGACCAGTACTACGCAGCTTCCGTTAAGCTGGCTCAGGTCTGCTGACTCCGCCAATCTCCCTGCTGCCTCTCTGCGCTGCCTTACCTCTTATCGTCGCCTCAGCTTTCGCTGCCTCTAGTTCTTCCTTCGAGCGGCGATATTCCCCAGCCTGTCTCCAGGGTCCCTGTCCGTCCAATATCTCCTCGCAAGTCCAGGAGTCCTGAACCCTCTGCTCCTCGTTACCACGCTGCTTGGTCCATTTGTGGTGGGTAGTTCTGTAACGCTCATCTGATGAAGAAGGAGTGAACCAAGGTGCAGCGTGGTACGTGTTCATAATAATTTATTAAACCTGAACACTGAAACAAAATAACAAAGTAGAACAAAATGAAACAGTTCTGTCTGGTGCAAACACAAAACAGAAAACAACTTCCCACAAAAACCAGGTGGGAAAAAGCTACCTAAGTATGGTTCTCAATCAGAGACAACGATAGACAGCTGCCTCTGATTGAGAACCATGCCCGGCCAAACACAAAGAAATACAAAACATAGAAAAGAACATAGAATGCCCACCCAAATCACACCCTGACCAAACCAAAATAGAGACATAAAAAGCTCTCTACAGTCAGGGAGTGACAGATTATTAGTGATCATGTTAGTAAAATGAGCCCATCTGGCATTTCTAATGGCCTTGTAATATATGCAAAGTTGCTCTCTCAGAATATCAAAAGGAACCTGCAACTTTGACTCCCACTTTCCCTCTGCCTTTCTGCAATTCCTCTTTAATGTATTAGTTTCCTCACTCATCTAAGGGACTCTCTGTTTGGATGTGACCTTGTTCAACTTTACTGGAGCTATGGCACCAATGTTTGCCATTGATTTACAATGTTTTTATTTAATTAACATTTGTACTGGTAAAAAGTTAGTAAAAAGTGGTGATCAGATTAAGCAACATCAACAATAGAGGATATGTCAATAGAAAGCCCATTGGTAATAACCAGGTCCAGAGTATGGCTGTGGTTATGGGTGGGCCCAGTAGAAAGCCCCTTGGTAATAACCAGGTCCAGAGTATGTCTGTGGTTATGGGTGGGACCAGTAGAAAGCCCCCTGGTAATACCCAGGTCCAGAGTATGGCTGTGGTTATGGGTGGGCCCAGTAGAAAGCCCCCTGGTAATAACCAGCTCCAGAACATGGCTGTGGTTATGGGTGGGCCCAGTAGAAAGCCCCTTGGTAATAACCAGGTCCAGAGTATGTCTGTGGTTATGGGTGGGCCCAGTAAAGAGCCCCCTGGTAATACCCAGGTCCAGAGTATGGCTGTGGTTATGGGTGTGCCCAGTAGAAAGCCCCTTGGTAATAACGAGGTCTAGAGTATGGCTGTGGTTATGGGTGGGCACAGTAGAAAGCCCCTTGGTAATAACCAGGTCCAGTGGGCCCAGTAGAAAGCCACTTGGTAATAACCAGGTCCAGAGTATGGCTGTGGTTATGGTGGCTGACATTTAAACAGTATAACATGATGCTCTGGTCTGGTGGCTGACATTTAAACAGTATAACATGATGCTCTAGTCTGGTGACTGACATTTAAACAGTATAACATGATGCTCTGGTCTGGTGGTTGACATTTAAACAGTATAACATGATGCTCTGGTCTGGTGGCTGACATTTAAACAGTATAACATGATGGTCTGGTGGCTGACATTTAAACAGTATAACATGATGGTCTGGTTTCTGACATTTAAACAGTATAACATGATGCTCTGGTCTGGTTGGCTGACATTTAAACAGTATAACATGATGCTCTGGTCTGGTGGCTGACATTTAAACAGAATAACATGATGCTATGGTCTGGTGGCTAACATTTAAACAGTATGACATGATGCTCTGGTCTGGTGGCTGATATTTAAACAGTATAACATGATGCTCTGGTGGCTGACATTTAAACAGTGTAACATGATGCTCAAAATACCCAAAGCCATCATGCCAAATGTCCTTACTGATAGCATTACTAAAAATAGAGGCTGTCTCCACCCCACACATAGACGTATCAGATCTGTGTCTGTTTGAGGTTATAGCTGTTTGTGAACAACATCACCCATTGTTAAACAACTCTGTTCCTCTGTCACACATTTCACATATATTTTGGGTCATTTAACTCTTGTCCAGAGCAACTTACAGTAGTGAGTTGATACATTATTGTACTTTGTCCTGTACTGGTCCCCCGTGGGAATCAAACCCACAATCCTACATTGCAAGGGCCATTCTCTACCAACTGAGCCACACTGGAATTAGACGAACACACAAACACACACAGACAGATGGGGATGTATAAATGCATCTAACTACACATTAAACACTGAGACCTGTTGGGGTCTATAACTGTTCCTGTGGTGTTGGAGGTCTTCACTGTAGTTGACTGGATCAGCTCCACTGTCCCTCTCTCATCTCTCTCTCCTCTCTTTTTACCTAGTGACCCTGTTCATCAGAACGTCATGGTGGAAGGAAAAATATGCTCTCTTCAGCTGCGGTGAATAACCACAACCCTGTCAGTCCATCTCTGTACTTCTCCTTTCTCTCCCTCCTTCCCTTTTCACACCAACGGACTTATCTTTAAACTCTGCGGCCGCCATCAACAGCATCAGCAACTGAGAGGTGTGAAATTTCCACAACAGAGCTAATTTTTCACGCACTTCTCTTTAGACGCTGCAGCCTTGTCCTCAAGTTAGTTTATCATGAGAACATACAGACACCACTGAATGGAACTATCAACAACAAGGGTTAGTTTATCATGAGAACATACAGACACCACTGACTGGAACTATCAACAACAAGAGTTAGTTTATCATGAGAACATAGACACCACTGACTGGAACCATTTTTCTATGGTACCAATTATCTTTAGCAGCACCAGTTTATGGGTGCCAACTTGCCAAATAAAGCTTCCAAGACCTGGAGGTTCTATGTGTTTTGTCCTGATTTGTCCACTAGATGGCAGTGTTCCATGTGTTTTATCCTGATTTGTCCACTAGATGGCAGTGCTCCATATGTTGTATCCTGATCTGTCCACTAGATGGCAGTGCTCCATGTGTCCACTATTTTATGTATTTATTTATTTCACCTTTATTTAACCAGGTAGGCTAGTTGAGAACAAGTTCTCATTTGCAACTGTGACCTGGCCAAGATAAAGCTTAGCAATTCGACACATACAACAACACAGAGTTCCACGTAGAATAAACAAAACATACAGTCAAAAATACAGTAGAACAAAAGAAAACAAAAAGTCTATATACAGTGAGTGCAAATGAGGTAAGTTAAGGAAATAAAGAGGCCATGGTGGCGAAGTAATTACAATACTGCAACACTGCAATGGTAGATCGGCAGAAGATGAATGTGCAGGTAGGGATACTGGGTTGCAAAGGAACAAAATAAATATATAAATAAATACCAGTATGGGGATGAGGTAAGTAGATAGATGGGCTGTTTACAGATGGACTATGTACAGGTGCAGTGATCTGTAAGCTGCTCTGACAGCTGGTGCTTAAAACTAGTGAGGGAGATTTGAGTCTCCAGCTTCAGAGATTTTTGCAATTTGTTCCAGTCATGGGCAGCAGAGAACTGGAAGGAAATTGGCTTTGGGGGTGACCAGTGAGATATACCTGCTGGAGCGCGTGCTACGAGTGGGTGCTGCTATGGTGACCAGCGAGCTGAGATAAGGCGGGGCTTTACCTAGCAGATACTTGTAGATAACCTGTAGCCAGTGGATTTGGCGACGAGTATGAAGCGAGGGCCAACCAACGAGAGTGTACAGGTCGCAATGGTGCATAGTGAATGGGGCTTTGGTGACGAAACGGATGGCACTGTGATAGACTGCATCCAGTTTGTTGAGTAGATTGTTGGAGGCTATTTTATAGATGACATCACCGTCGAAGATCAGTAGGCAAGTCGAAGATCAGTAGGATGGTCAGTTTTACGAGGGTTTGTTTGGCAGCATAAGTGAAGGATGCTTTGTTGCGATATAGGAAGCCGATTCTAGATTTAATTTTGGATTGGAGATGCTTAATGTGAGTCTGGAAGGAGAGTTTACAGTCTAACCAGACACCCAGGTATTTGTAGTTGTCCACGTATTCTAAGTCAGAGCCGTCCAGAGTAGTGATGTATAGCAGCAAGAGCAACGTCATTGATGTATACAGAGAAAAGAGTCGGCCCAAGGATTGAACCATGGGGCACCCCCATAGAGACTGTCAGAGGTCCAGACAACAGGCCCTCCGATTTGACACAATGAACTCTATCAGAGAAGTAGTTGGTAAACCAGGCGTGGCAATCATTTGAGAAACCAAGGCTGTCGAGTCTGCCAATAAGAATGTTGTGATTTACAGAGTCGAAAGCCTTGGCCAGGTCGATGAATACGGCTGCTCAGTAATGTCTCATCGATGGTGGTTATGATGTCGTTTAGAACCTTGAGCGTGGCTGAGGTGCACCCATGACCAGCTCTGTAACCAGATTGCATAGCGGATAGTGGAGAAGGTATGGTGGGATTCGAAATGGTCAGTAATCTGTTGGTTAACTTGGCTTTCGAAGACCTTAGAAAGACAGGGTAGGATAGATATAGGTCTGTAGCAGTTTGGGTCTAGAGTGTCACCCCCTCTGAAGAGGGGGATGACCGCGGCAGCTTTCCAATCTTTGGGAATCTCAGATGATACGAAAGAGAGGTTGAACAGGCTAGTAATAGGGGTTGCAACAATTTCGGCAGATAATTTTCAGAAAGAGAGGGTCCAGATTGTCTAGCCCGGCTGATTTGTAGGGGTCCAGATTTTGCAGCTCTTTCACAACATCATCTATCTGGATTTGGGTAAAGGAGAAATGGTGGGGGCTTTGGCGGGTTGCTGTGGAGGGTGCCGGGCAGTTGACCGGGGTAGGGGTAGCCAAGTGGAAAGCATGGCCAGCCGTAGAGAAATGCTTATTGAAATTCAGAATTATAGTGGATTTATCGGTGGTGACAGTGTATCCTAGCCTCAGAGCAGTGGGCAGCTGGGAGGAGGTGCTCTTATTCTCCATGGACTTTACAGTGTCCCAGAACTTTTTTGAGTTAGCACTACAGGATGCAAATTTCTGTTTGAAAAAGCTTGCCTTAGCTTTCCTAACTGCCTGTGTATATTTGTACCTAACTTCCCTGAAAAGTTGCATATCACCGGGTCTATTCAATGCTAATGCAGAACGCCACAGGATGTTTTTGAGCTGGTCAAGGGCAGACAGGTCTGGAGTGAACCAAGGAATATATCTATTCCTAGTTCTACATTTTTTGAGAGGGGCATGCTTATTTAAGATGGTGAGGAAGGCACTTTTAAAGAATAGCCAGGCGTCATCTACTAACGGGATGAGGTCAATGTCATTCCAGGATACCCCGGCCAGGTCGATTAGAAAGGCTTGCTCGCAGAAGTGTTTCAGGGAGCGTTTGACAGTGATGAGGGGTGGTCGTTTGATCGCAGACCCACTACGGATGCAGGCAATGAGGCAGTGATCGCTGAGATCTTGATTGAAAACAGCAGAGGTGTATTTGGAGGGCGAATTAGTTAGGATGACATCTATGAGGGTGCCGTATTTACTGATTTGGGGTTGTACCTGGTAGGTTCATTGACAATTTGTGTGAGATTGAGGGCATCAAGCTTAGTCTGTAGGATGGCCGGGGTGTTAAGCATGTCCCAGTTTAGGTCACCTAGTAGCACGAGCTCAGAAGATAGATGGGGGGCAACAATTCACATATGGTATCGAGGGCACAGCTGTGGGCAGAGGGAGGTCTATAGCAAGTGGCAACAGTGAGAGACTTGTTTCTGGAAAGGTGAATTTTTAGAAGTAGAAGCTCAAATTGTTTGGGTACAGACTTAGATAGTAATATAGAACTCTGCAGGCTATCTTTGCAGTGGATTGCAACACCGCCCCCTTTGGCAGTTCTATCTTGGCGGATAGTTAGCAATGGAAATTTCAAGGGTTTTTGGTGGTTTTCCTGAGCAAGATTTCAGACACGGCTAAGACATCTGGGTTGGCCGAGTGTGCTAAAGCAGTGAGTAAAACAAACTTAGGGAGGAGGCTTCTAATGTTAACATGCATGAAACCAAGGCTTTTACGGTTGTAGAAGTCAACAAATGAGAGCGCCTGGGGAATGGGAGTGGAGCTAGGCACTGCAGGACCTGGATTAACCTCCACATCACCAGAGGAACAGAGGAGAAGTAGGATAAGGGTACGGCTAAAAACTATACGAACTGGCCGTCTAGCACGTTCAGAACAGAGAGTAAAAGGAGCAGGTTTCTGGGCACGATAGCATAGATTCAAGGCATAGTGTACAGACAAAGGTAAGGTAGGATGTGAGTACATTGGAGGTAAACCTAGGTATTGAGTAATGAAGAGAGATATTTAGTCTCTGGAGATGTTTAAACCAGGTGATGTCATCGCATATGTAGGAGGTGGAACAACATGGTTGGTTAAGGCATATTGAGCAGGGCTAGAGGCTCTACAGTTAAATAAGACAGTAATCACTAACCAGGACAGTAATGGACAAGGCATATTGATATTAGAGAGAGGCATGCGTAGTCAAGTGAACATATGGGTCCAGTGAATGGTTGGGCTGGCTGGGGACACATCGATTCAGACAGTTAGCAGGCCGATGCTAACAAGCTAACAGTTAGTAGGCTGGGGCTAAACAAGCTAGCAGCTAGTAGACCGGGGCAAGCTATCAGTTAGCAGGCCAGGTTAGCAAGCACGCAGTTAGCATGGGCTAGCAGTTACAGACCGGGCAGGTAAGCTAGCAGTTAGCAGGCCAGGCCGGCAGCTAGCAGTTAGTAGACCGGGGCAAGCTAGCAGTTAGCAGGCCCGGGTTAGCAAGCAGTTAGCAGGGGGCAAGCAGTTAGCAAGGGCTAGCAGTTAGCAGACCGGTTTAGCAAGCAAGCAGTTAGCAAGGGCTGGCAATTAGCAGACCGGGGAGGCAAGTTAGCAGTTAGCAGACCGGGCCCGGCAAGCTAGCAGTTAGCCAACCGGGTTAGCAAGCAAGCAGATAGCAGGGGCTAGAAACTTAGCCTTTGGGGGACATCGTGATGGGGATAAGTCTGTTCTTGCCTCTTCGTGCGGTGACGTCGATAGACCAGTCGTGGAATTAGTAGGGTTCCAAGTAGCTCTAGGTAGCTAGCAGGCCTAGCAGGTTAGCATAACGGGCCTTCAGCGGGCGTCGCGCCTGAGGGGCCTGTTGGGAGTCCTTGGGCAGATTATGTCGGTATTCCAGTTGTAGGGGATCTGCGGGGTTCCATGCCCCGTACCGGCTGTAGAAGGGGCCCGGATATTGTAGACCAGGAGTATACTTCGGTGGTAGCACAGGAGTATACTTCGGTGGTGGCACAGGAGCCCTGGCCGGGCTAGCTTCAAGCTAATTGGTGCTTGCTCTGGGATGGAAACGCTAGCCAGGAGTCGTCATCCGGTATTGCGGTTAGCTAGTTGTGAAGACCCAGATGAAAATGGTCAATTTGCGGTAGGAATCCGGGGATTAAAATAACAGGTCCGTTATGCTCTGGTTAGAGTCACGTTGTTCGAACTGACGAGAGCTTTCCGAGCTGAAGGTGCTGACCGCTAGCAATGGTTTGCTGACTGATAGCTGGTAGTTAGCTGGCTAGCTTCAGTTGAGGGATTCCAGATCCGAAGTAAATATAAATACTTTAGGAAAAAAAAGCAGATCCACACCACATTGGGTGAGGCGGGTTGCAGGAGAGTATTTAGATTTTGAGGTTTATGGAAATATTTTAAAGGACATGCAAAAAAATTGATGCAAAACGATATATACAAGGGACACGACAGGAAAAAGACGTCTGACTGCTACGCCATCTTGGATTCGAAAACGAGATGGCAGTGCTCCATGTGTTGTATCATGATCTGTCCACTAGATGGCAATGCTCCATGTGTTGTATCCTGACTTGTCCACTAGATGGCAGTGCTCCATTTGTTGTATCCTGATGTGTCCACTAGATGGCAGTGCTCCATTTGTTGTATCCTGATTTGTCCACTATATTGCAGTGCTCCATGTGTTCTGACTTGTCCACTAGATGGCAGTGTTCCATGTGTTGTATCCTGATATGTCCACTAGATGGCAGTGTTCCATGTGTTGTATCCTGATATGTCCACTAGATGGCAGTGCTCCATGTGTTCTGACTTGTCCACTAGATGGCAGTGCTCCATGTGTTGTATCCTGATATGTCCACTAGATGGCAGTGCTCCATGTGTTCTGACTTGTCCACTAGATGGCAGTGCTCCATGTGTTGTATCCTGATCTGTCCACTAGACGGCAGTGTTCCATATGTTGTATCCTGATCTGTCCACTAGATGGCAGTGCTCCATGTGTTGTATCCTGATATGTCCACTAGATGGCAGTGTTCCATGTGTCCACTAGATGGTAGTGATACATGTGTCCACTAGATGGCAGTGTTCCATGTGTTGTAATGGTGTAATACTGAACACTGTGATACATCGATTACATTCCCTGGCTGCAGACATGAATGAAACTTTAAATCGAAGTTGTGCCTAACCACAGATCTAGGATCAGATTCCTCTACCTCCAATCCCGATGCCATGCTATCAAATCAAATAACAGTGTATTTGTCACATGCTCCGAATACAACAGGTGTCGACCTTGACCCTGAAAAGTTTACTTACAAGCCCCTAACCAACAATGTAGTTCAAGAAATAGAGTTAAGAAAATATTTACTAAATAAACTAAAGTAAAAAAGAAAATATAAAGTAACACAATAAAATTACATAACAATAACGAGGCAGGGGGTGCCGGTACCAAGTCAATATGTGGAGATACAGGTTAGACCAGGTAATTTATACTGTAGGTAGGGGTAAAGTGACTATGATATATAGATAATAAACAGTAGTACAGGTTAGACCAGGTAATTTGTACTGTAGGTAGGGGTAAAGAGACTATGATATAGATAATATACAGTAGTACAGGTTAGACCAGGTAATTTATACTGTAGGTAGGGGTAAAGTGACTATGATATATAGATAATATACAGTGGTACAGGTTAGACCAGGTAATGTATACTGTAGGTAGGGGTAAAGTGACTATGATATATAGATAATATACAGTGGTACAGGTTAGACCAGGTAATTTATACTGTAGGTAGGGGTAAAGAGACTATGATATATAGATAATATACAGTGGTACAGGTTAGACCAGGTAATTTATACTGTAGGTAGGGGTAAAGAGACTATGATATAGATAATAAACAGTAGTACAGGTTAGACCAGGTAATTTGTACTGTAGGTAGGGGTAAAGATAATATGCAGCAGTGCAAAACAAATGTAAATGTCCGGGTGGCAATTTTATAAATTTTTCAGCAGTCTTATAGCTTGGGGGTAAAAGCTGTTAAAAGAAGCCTTTTGGACCCAGACTTGGTGCTCCGGTACTGCTTGTCATGTGGTAACATGGAGAACAGTCTAAGACTTGATGACTGGAGTCTCAACCCATTTTATGGGCTTTCCTCTGACAACGGCTGGTATATAGGTCCTGGATGGCAGGAAGCTTGCTTCCCCAGTGATGTACTGCGCCATACGCACTACCCTCTGTAGTGCCTTGCTGTCGCAGGCCGATCAGCTGCCATACTAGGTAATGATGCAACCAGTCAGGATGCACCCGCTGCACTACAGCCCCGTCGATGTTAATGAGGGCCTGTTCTGCCCTACTTTTCCTGTAGTCTACGATCCTCTCCTTTGTCTTGCTCACATTGAGGGGAGCTTGTTGTCTTGGCACTATACTGCAGGTCTCTGACCTCTTCCCTATAGGCTGTCTCATCGTCGTCGGTGATCAGGCCTACCACCGTTGTGTCGTCAGCAAACTTAATGATGGTGTTGGAGACCTGCGTGGACAATCAGTTGTGGGTGAACAGGGAGTACAGGAGGGGACTAAGCATGCACCGCTGTGGGTTCCCGGGGTTGAGGATCACTAAGCTAAGGACCCGGGGACTAAACACTTCCCTCTAAAACTGGATCCTGGACTTCCTGACGGGCCACACCCAGGTGGTAAGGGTAGGCAACAACACATCTGCCACGCGCGGCACTATGGTGTTGAACACTGAGCTGTAGTCAATGAACAGCATTCTCACATAGGTGTTCATTTTGTCCAGGTGGGAAAGGGCAGTGTGGTGTGCGATTGAGATTGCGTCATCTGTGGATCTGTTGGGGCGATATTCCAATTTGGGTAGGTATAGGGTTTCCGGGATGATGGTGTTGATGTGAGCCATGACCAGCTTTTCAAAGCACTTCATGGCTACATGAGTGCTACTGGGCGGTAGTCTTTTAGGCAGGTTACCTTCGCATTCTTGGGCACAGGGACGATGGTGGTCTGCTTGAAACGTGGGTATTACAGACATGGTCAAGGAGAGGATGTACAAAAACACACAATAGCACAATTGGTTAGGGGACTGTAAAATGGCAGCCATTCTCCTCTCCTCTCTTGACACCGACAACAGTGTCTGTTCAGTGTTTATGGAAACAGTGTTGATTGTTGTGTTGTGACAAGGTAGGGGTGGTATACAGAAGATATCCCTATCTGGTAAAAGACCAAGTCCATATTATGGAAAGAACAGCTCAAATAAGCAAAAAGAAACAACAGTCCATCATTACTTGAAGACATTAAAACCTCTAGTGACTCCCCATCACGCACGAGGGAGCGTAATCGTCGACTGACACTAATTAGCATAATGCAACGGACATACATATTCCTAGAAAATATTCCTATTCATGAAAATCACAAGTGAAATATATTGAGACACAGCTTAGCCTTTTGTTAATCACCCCGTCATCTCAGATTTTCAAAATATGCTTTACAGCCAAAGCTAGACAAGCATTTGTGTAAGTTTATCGATAGCCTAGCATAGCATTTTGTCCAGCTAGCAGCAGGTAACTTGGTCACGGATATCAGAAAAGCAATCAAATTAAATCGTTTACCTTTGATGAGCTTCAGAGTTTTTCACTCACGAGACTCCCAGTTAGATAGCCAATGTTCCTTTCTTCCAAAAATATTATTTTTGTAGGCGAAATAGCTCCGTTTGTTCTTCACGTTTGGCTGAGAAATCAACCGTAAATTGCAGTCTCAAAAACGCTGAAAAATATTTCAAATTAGCTCCATAATATCGACAGAAACATGGCAAACGTTGTTTATAACAATCCTCAAGGTGTTTTTGAAATATCTATTCGATAATATATCCACCGGGACAATTAGCTTTTCAGGAGGACCGATTGGAATAATGGCTACCTCTGTATTTTACGCGAGAATCTCTCTGGGAGCATCAGGTGACCACTTGCGCAATGTCGCCCCTTACGGGTATTCTTCAACATAAATGCGTAACACTACGTCACAATGCTGTAGACACCTTGGGGAATACAGAGAAAAAGTAATCTGGTTGATAGCCCATTCACTGCTCAATAGGGACACATTGGAATGCAGCTTTCAAAACATGAGGCACTTCCGGGTGGATTTTTCTCAGGCTTTCGCCTGCAACATCAGTTCTGTTATACTCACAGACAGTTTTTTTTACAGTTTTGGAAACTTTAGAGTGATTTCTATCTCAAACTGTCAATTATATGCATATTCTAGCATCTTGTCCTGACAAAATATCCCATTCACTACGGGCATGTTATTTTTCCAAAAATGAAAATACTGCCCCCTAGTCACAAAAGGTTATTAAAGTTTTTTTATCTTAGCACCACCTGGCGCACTAGCCAAAATACAGAGGAGGGTCCTACCTATCTACCCACTACTGACCTATCTTAGCACCACCTGGCGCGCTAACCAAAATACAGGGGAGGGTCCTACCTATCTACCCACTACTTACCTATCTTAGCACCACCTGGCGCGCTAGCCAAAATACAGAGGAGGGTCCTACCTATCTACCCACTACTTACCTATCTTAGCACCGCCTGGCGCGCTAACCAAAATACAGGGGAGGGTCCGGCCAGGTCTTACCTTGTGACAGAGTACATACTACGGGTATATGTATGCCCGTAGGCCTCTTGCCTAAGCACTCCCAAGGTGCCTTCCCCCTTTGGGAACAAATGAAACGGAATAATACACACTTAAAGTGAACAATTTCGATAATCAAAAACAAAGAGTCCTATTGGCACACACATACCTCAGAAGGACCTGCTACAAAATAACTTACAGACCAACAACAAAACACAGCTCAAAACAAAGCTCTCTCTCCTAACAAAGGAACACTGGCTTTTCAAGCTGCAGAAGGAGTCCTCATTGTAATAGAAACTCTATTGGCGAGAGGGCGGGGTTAGAGCTACAATCAACAGGGAGGACCAATCAGCTGCTTGGAATCCAGAAAGCCATTTCCTGAAACGCACACATACACAAAAACTACAAACCCAAAACACAGAAACTGGGGAAAGTAACAATTGATCATATAAAATAAATGTTGTGGATTAGCTAGATAGTTGAGCAGTATGGCACAAATGACTGGGGATGTAGGTGAAACCTGGAATGGAGTATTTAGAATGCCCTGGGGGCTGTAGGGGAAACCTGGAATGGAGTATTTAGAAGATACTCAAGACCCTGGGGGCTGTAGGGGAAACCTGGAATGGAGCATTTAGAAGATACTCAAGGCCCTGGGGGCTGTAGGGGGAACCTGGAATGGAGTATTTAGAATGCCCTGGGGGCTGTAGGGGAAACCTGGAATGGAGTATTTAGAAGATACTCAAGGCCCTGGGGGCTGTAGGGGGAACCTGGAATGGAGCATTTAGAAGATACTCAAGGCCCTGGGGGCTGTAGGGGGAACCTGGAATGGAGTATTTAGAACGCCCTGGGGGCTGTAGGGGAAACCTGGAATGGAGTATTTAGAAGATACTCAAGACCCTGGGGGCTGTAGGGGGAACCTGGAATGGAGTATTTAGAAGATACTCAAGGCCCTGGGGGCTGTAGGGGGAACCTGGAATGGAGTATTTAGAAGATACTCAAGGCCCTGGGGGCTGTAGGGGGAACCTGGAATGGAGTATTTAGAAGATACTCAAGGCCCTGGGGGCTGTAGGGAAACCTGGAATGGAGCATTTAGAAGATACTCAAGGCCCTGGGGGCTGTAGGGGGAACCTGGAATGGAGTATTTAGAATGCCCTGGGGGCTGTAGGGGGAACCTGGAATGGAGCATTTAGAAGATACTCAAGACCCTGGGGGCTGTAGGGGAAACCTGGAATGGAGTATTTAGAAGATACTCAAGGCCCTGGTGGCTGTAGGGGAAACCTGGAATGGAGTATTTAGAAGATACTAAAGGCCCTGGGGGCTGTAGGGGAAACCTGGAATGGAGCATTTAGAAGATACTCAAGGCCCTGGGGGCTGTAGGGGAAACCTGGAATGGATCATTTAGAAGATACTCAAGGCCCTGGGGGCTGTAGGGGGAACCTCGAATGGAGTATTTAGAAAATACTCAAGGCCCTGGGGGCTGTAGGGAAACCTGGAATGGAGCATTTAGAAGATACTCAAGGCCCTGGGGGCTGTAGGGGACACCTGGAATGGAGCATTTAGAAGATACTCAAGGCCCTGGGGGCTGTAGGGGGAACCTGGAATGGAGCATTTAGAAGATACTCAAGGCCCTGGGGGCTGTAGGGGGAACCTGGAATGGAGCATTTAGAAGATACTCAAGGCCCTGGTGGCTGCAGGGGGAACCTGGAATGGAGCATTTAGAAGATACTCAAGGCCCTGGGGGCTGTAGGGGGAAACTGGAATGGAGCATTTAGAAGATAAATAAAGGAAGTGAATGAAATGAAAAATAAAGTGGTTGTGATGTCATTCAGAACTGATTAAAAAACAGGCTACATGATTGAGGAAAATCATTATTTTAATTCTATATGCTACCAAGACAAAAGCAATATCTTACCAGGATTATTCATTGAAAAATAATGATTTTGCACTATAAAACAAAAGCCTACATTAGTTATGTTTAAACAAAATAAAGTAAATAATTGTAATAATTGAATTCTCCTCTCCTGTATGTTTTCTATCTCTGTAACATGTAAAGGTATAACATTATACTGAACCTGTAACAATAATGCCTGAACCTCAACACCTATCAGTTGATCTGTATAGACATGAAAAGTTAAGGCATTTACAATGTATCAACCATAAGGCTATAGAGTATATGACCAGTATATGACTGATGTTGAAGGACAGCTGCTGAATGAATAATACAACACACATTATATTAAAACACATTCCAATCAGAATAATACATGTATCAGTTAATAGATCACATTTGATCAAATGCCACTATTGTTCCAGCAGGTGGAGCTACAATGTAACAACATACAGCATTGTGACTCACAGTTCTATATTAGAATTCCATGAGTTCCATTCTGATGGTTGTTATGGTGATCAGGTGATCTCAGCCTCTCTTTTCTTCAACACGATCACCTGTTCAACACAGAAGTCGTTCATCAGTGTGGCCATGTATTTACTTATCCAATACAGTAACATTTAGATATTTAAATCATATATAATGATTTACTAGTCAATACTGTGTTACTTAGAATTCAATCAAAATCTCTTCCAATGGGGGTCCTGCTTATGTCCAGTTCTCCGTTATCAATACCAGGGCAATTTACTAATTATCAATATCAGGGCATTTACCATTTATCAATACCAGGGATATTTACTATGTATCAATACCTGGGCAATTTACTCCTTGTCAATACCAGGGCAAATGACGAATTATCAATAGCAGGGCTATTTAACATTTATCAATAACAGGGGAATTAACTATTTATCAATACCAGGGCTATTTACCATTTATCAATACCAGGGCCATTTACTATTTATGAATACCAGGACTATTTACTATTTATCAATACCAGGGAGTACAGTTATCAACACTAAACATGGTTCAATCAGAGATACAGTTATCAACACTTCACAACATGGTTCAATCAGAGCTACAGTTATCACCACTTTAAACATGGTTCAATCAGAGATACAGTTATCAACACTTTACAACATGGTTCAATCAGAGATACAGTTATCAACACATTACAACATGGTTCAATCAGAGATACAGTTATCAACACTTTACAACATGGTTCAATCAGAGATACAGTTATCAACACTTTACAACATGGTTCAATCAGAGATACAGTTATCAACACATTACAACATGGTTCAATCAGAGCTACAGTTATCAACACTCTACAACATGGTTCAATCAGAGATACAGTTATCAACACTTTACAACATGGTTCAATCAGAGCTACAGTTATCAACACTTTACAACATGGTTCAATCAGAGATACAGTTATCAACACTCTACAACATGGTTCAATCAGAGATACAGTTATCAACACTTTACAACATGGTTCAATCAGAGATACAGTTATCAACACATTACAACATGGTTCAATCAGAGATACAGTTATCAACACTCTACAACATGGTTCAATCAGAGATACAGTTATCAACATGGTTCAATCAGAGATACAGTTATCAACATGGTTCTATCAGAGATACAGTTATCAGCATGGTTCAATCAGAGATACAGTTATCAACACTTTACAACATGGTTCAATCAGAGATACAGCATGGTTCAATCAGAGATACAGTTATCCACACTTTAAACATGGTTCAATCAGAGATACAGTTATCAACACTTTACAACATGGTTCAATCAGAGATACAGTTATCAACACTTTAAACATGGTTCAATCAGAGATACAGTTATCAACACTTTACAACATGGTTCAATCAGAGATACAGTTATCAACACTTTACAACATGGTTCAATCAGAGCTACAGTTATCAGTCAACATTGATAGGACCATGAGTAAGTCAACTGTGATAGGACCATTAGTCAGTCAACATTGATAGGACCATTAGTCAGTCAACATTGATAGGACCATTAGTCAGTCAACATTGATAGGACCATGAGTAAGTCAACATTGATAGGACCATTAGTCAGTCAACATTGATAGGACCATGAGTAAGTCAACATTGATAGGACCATGAGTCAGTCAACTGTGATAGGACCATTAGTCAGTCAACATTGATAGGACCATGAGTAAGTCAACATTGATAGGACCATTAGTCAGTCAACATTGATAGGACCATGAGTAAGTCAACATTGATAGGACCATTAGTCAGTCAACTGTGATAGGACCATTAGTCAGTCAACATTGATAGGACCATTAGTCAGTCAACATTGATAGGACCATGAGTAAGTCAACATTGATAGGACCATTAGTCAGTCAACATTGATAGGACCATTAGTCAGTCAACATTGATAGGACCATTAGACAGTCAACATTGATAGGACCATTAGTCAGTCAACATTGATAGGTCCATTAGTCAGTCAACATTGATAGGACCATTAGTCATACAACATTGATATGACCATTAGTCAGTCAACATTGATAGGACCATTAGTCAGTCAACATTGATATGACCATTAGTCAGTCAACATTGATATGACCATCAGTCAGTCAACATTGATAGGACCATTAGTCAGTCAACATTGATAGGACCATTAGTCAGTCAACATTGATAGGACCATTAGTCAGTCAACATTGATAGGACCATTAGTCAGTCAACATTGATAGGACCATTAGTCAGTCAACAGTGATAGGACCATTAGTCAGTCAACATTGATAGGACCATTAGTCAGTCAACATTGATAGGACCATTAGTCAGTCAACATTGATAGGACCATTAGTCAGTCAACATTGATAGGACCATTAGTCAGTCAACATTGATAGGACCATTAGTCAGTCAACATTGATAGGACCATTAGTCAGTCAACATTGATAGGACCATTAGTCAGTCAACATTGATAGGACCATTAGTCAGTCAACATTGATAGGACCATTAGTCAGTCAACATTGATAGGACCATTAGTCAGTCAACAGTGATAGGACCATTAGTCAGTCAACATTGATAGGACCAAAGAGTTAATCAATGTGATTTTTCCATAAATAGACAAGTATTTTCCTCTCCATGGTTGCAGAATTGTTTCTATTTTTGTTAACTATCGATTTAAATGAATTGTGGTCAGTTAATTTAATTTTTGTAGGTGTGAATACCAAGTATGTCTACTTCACCATCCACCCATTTTATTGGTAAACTACAAGGTGGTGTAAACACTGTATTTTAATGATCCAATACATAATACGATACAATACATACAATATAATACATACTTGTCATAATTAGGTTTTAGTCCAGAGAGGCTAGAAAAGTGACCAAGATCTTCAATGAGACTGTGCAGGGATCCAGATTGGGGACTAGACTCATCAACATACATTGAGACTCTGCAGGGATCCAGACTAGAGTCATCAACATACATTGAGACTCTGCAGGGATCCAGCCTAGAGTCATCAACATACATTGAGACTCTGCAGGGATCCAGACTCATCAACATACATTGAGACTCTGCAGGGATCCAGACTAGACTCATCAACATACATTGAGACTCTGCAGGGATCCAGACTAGACTCATAAACATACATTGAGACTCTGCAGGGATCCAGACTAGACTCATCAACATACATTGAGACTCTGCAGGGATCCATTCTAGACTCATCAACATACATTGAGACTCTGCAGGGATCCAGACTAGACTCATCAACATGCATTGCCACTTTTGTTTTTCCCCCTGGATTTCCCTTGTTGTTCTTGTTGGATCTAATTTTAATAGCCAGCATTTCAATGGCCATAATAATATAATTCTGATTTACAAATGAGGCAATCCTGTATAAACTCAGGATCTCACCTTGAGCACTGCTCCTGCAGCCTTTCACCAGCAGTATGATGGTCACCAGCAGGTAGGGAGACCCCACCAGTAGACTACACAGCAGCCTGGGTAGAGACATGGACAACACTGGGACTGCTGGAGATGGAATGGGAGTTGGAACTGCAGTTGGAGAAAGAAAACAATTTAACACTGGAGATGGTGCTGGGCAGAGAGATGGACAACACTGGAGATGGTGCTGGGCAGAGACATGGACAACACTGGGATGGTGCTGGGCAGAGAGATGGACAACACTGGGATGGTGCTGGGCAGAGACATGGACAACACTGGGATGGTGCTGGGCAGAGAGATGGACAACACTGGGATGGTGCTGGGCAGAGAGATGGACAACACTGGGATGGTGCTGGGTAGAGACATGGACAACACTGGAGATGGTGCTGGTAGAGACATGGACAACACTGGAGATGGTGCTGGTAGAGACATGGACAACACTGGAGATGGTGCTGGTAGAGACATGGACAACACTGGAGATGGTGCTGGTAGAGACATGGACAACACTGGGATGGTGCTGGGCAGAGACATGGACAACACTGGAGATGGTGCTGGGCAGAGACATGGACAACACTGGAGATGGTGCTGGTAGAGACATGGACAACACTGGGATGGTGCTGGGCAGAGACATGGACAACACTGGAGATGGTGCTGGGCAGAGAGATGGACAACACTGGGATGGTGCTGGGCAGAGAGATGGACAACAATGGGATGGTGCTGGGCAGAGACATGGACAACACTGGGATGATGCTGGCCAGAGACATGGACAACACTGGGATGGTGCTGGGCAGAGACATGGACAACAATGGGATGGTGCTGGGCAGAGACATGGACAACACTGGGATGGTGCTGGGCAGAGACATGGACAACACTGGGATGGTGCTGGGCAGAGACATGGACAACACTGGAGATGGTGCTGGGCAGAGATGGACAACACTGGGATGGTGCTGGGCAAAGACATGGACAACACTGGGATGTTGCTGGGCAGAGAGATGGACAACACTGGGATGTTGCTGGGCAGAGACATGGACAACACTGGAGATGGTGCTGGAGAGAGACATGGACAACACTGGAGATGGTGCTGGAGAGAGACATAGACAACACTGGGATGGTGCTGGGCAGAGACATGGACAACAGTGGAGATGATGCTGGTAGAGACATGGACAACACTGGAGATGGTATTGGTAGAGACATGGACAACACTGGGATGGTGCTGGGCAGAGACATGGACAACACTGGGATGGTGCTGGGTAGAGACATGGACAACACTGGGATGGTGCTGGGTAGAGACATGGACAACACTGGGATGGTGCTGGAGAGAGACATGGACAACACTGGGGATGGTGCTGGGCAGAGAGATGGACAACACTGGGATGGTGCTGGGCAAAGACATGGACAACACTGGGATGTTGCTGGGCAGAGAGATGGACAACACTGGGATGGTGCTGGGCAGAGACATGGACAACACTGGAGATGGTGCTGGAGAGAGACATGGACAACACTGGAGATGGTGCTGGAGAGAGACATAGACAACACTGGGATGGTGCTGGGCAGAGACATGGACAACAGTGGAGATGGTGCTGGGGGGAGACATGGACAACACTGGGATGGTGCTGGGGGGAGACATGGACAACACTGGGATGGTGCTGGGCAGAGACATGGACAACACTGGGACTGCTGGAGATGGAATGGGAGTTGGAACTGCAGTTGGAGGAAGATTGAATAAACCCCCAGTGCAATCAGCTAACATGCAATCAATGGAAAATAAAATTGACGACCTACGAGGAAGATGAAACTACCAACGGGACATTAAAACTGTAATATCTCATGCTTCATTGAGTCGTGGCTGAACGACGACATGACCAACATACAGCGGGATGGTTATACGCTGTATCAGCAGGATAGAACAGCAGAGTCTGGTAAGACAAGGGGGGAGGGGTCGGACTATGTATATTTGTAAACAACAGCTGGTGTACGATATCTAAGGAAGTCTCGAGGTTTTGCTCGCCTGAGGTAGAGTATCTCATGATAAGCTGTAGACCACACTATCTACCTAGAGAGTTTACATCTGTATCTGTCTACATACCAGCACAGACCGATGCACTAAGACCACACTCAATGACTTGTATTACACCATAAGCAAAGAATATGCTCATCCAGAGGCGGCACTCCTAGTGGCCGGGGACTTTAATGCAGGGAAACTTAAATCTGTTTTACCTAATTTCTATCAGCATGTTAAATGTGCAACCAGAGGGGAAAAAACTCTAGACTACCTTTACTCCACACACAGAGACGCGTATAAAGCTCTCCCTCGCCCTCCATTTGGCAAATCTGACCATAATTCTATCCTCCTGACTCCTGCTTACAAGCAAAAATTAAAGCAGGAAGCACCAGTGACATGGTCAATAAAAAAGTGGTCAGATGAAGCAGATGCTAAGCCACAGGACGTTTTTGCTAGCACAGACTGGAATATGTTCCCGGGATTCTTCCGATGGCATTGAGGAGTACACCACATCAGTCATTGGCTTCATCAATAAGTGCATCGAGGACGTCGTCGTCACAGTGACTGTACATACATAACCCAACCAGAAGCCATATAGGCAACATTCGCACTCAGCTAAAGGGTAGAGCTGCCGCTTTCAAGGAGCGGGACTCTAACCCGGAAGCTTATAAGAACTCCCTCTATGCCCTCCGACAAACCATTAAACAGGCAAAGCAACAATACAGGACTAAGATCGAATCTGTACTACACCATCTCCTACGCTCGTAGGATGTGGCAGGGCTTGATAACCATTACAGAGGGCAGCACTGCCGAGAGCTGCCCAGTGACACGAGCCAACCAGACGAGCTAAATCACTTCTATGCTCACTTCAAGGCAAATAGCACTGAAACCCACATGAGAGCACCAGCCGTTCCGGATGACTGTGTGATCACACTCTCCTTAGCCGATGTGAGTAAGACCTTCAAACAGGTCAACATTCACAAAGCCGCAGGGCCAGACAGATTACCAGGACGTGTACTGCGAGCATGCGCTGACCAACTGGCAAGTGTCTTCACTGACATTTTCATCCTCTCCCTGTCCGAGTCTGTAATACCAGCATGTTTTAAGCAGACCACCGTAGTCCCTGTGCCCAAGATCACTAATGTAACCTGCCTAAATGACTACGGGGCGGCAGGGTAGCCTAGTGGTTAGAACTAGGCTACCCGAAAGGTTGCAAGTTCGAATCCCCGAGCTGACAAGGTACAAATCTGTGGTTCTGTCCCTGAACAGGCAGTTAACCCACTGTTCCTAGGCCGTCATTCAAAATAAGAATTTGTTCTTAACTGACTTGCCTAGTTAAATAAAGGTAAAATTAAAAATTAAAAAACAGACCCGTAGCACTCACGTCTGTAGCCATGGAGTGCTTTGAAAGGCTAGTGGCTCACATCAACACCATTATCCCAGAAACCCTAGACCCACTCCAATTTGCATACCACCCAAACAGATCAACAGATGATGCAATCTCTATTGCACTCCACACTGCCCTTTCCCACCTGAACAAAAGGAACACCTATGCGAGAATGCTATTCATTGACTACAGCTCCGCGTTCAATACCATAGTGTCCTCAAAGCTCATCACTAAGCTAAGGACCCTAGGACTAAACACCTCCCTCTGCAAATGGATCCTGGACTTCCTGACGGGCAGCCCCCAGGTGGTAAGGTTAGGTAACAACACATTTTCCACGCTGATCCTCAACACAGGGGCCCCTCAGGGGTGCGTGCTCAGTCTCCTCCTGTACTCACTATACATTCATGACCACACGGCCAGGCACGACTTCAACACCAACATTAAGTTTGCCGATGACACAACAGTGGTAGGCTTGATCACCGACAATGACGAGACATCCTAGGGAGGAGGTCAGAGACCTGGCCATGTGGTGCCAGGACAACAAACTCTCCCTCAACGTGAACAAGACAAAGGAGATGATTGTGGACTACAGGAAAAGAGGACCGAGCACGCCCTCATTCTCATTGAAAGGGATGTAGTGGAGCAGGTCGAGAGCTTCAAGTGTCAACATAACAAAAAAAATAACATGGTCCAAGCACACCAAGATAGTCATGAAGAGGGCCCAACAAAACCTATTCCCACTCAGGTGATTTGGCATGGGTCCTCAGATCCTAAAAAGGTTCTACAGCTTCACCACCGAGAGCATGGTTGCATCACTGCAACTGCTCGGCATCTGACCGTAAGGACTCTGTACCGGTACCCCATGTATATAGCCTCCACATTGACTCTGTACCGGTACCCCCTGTATATAGCCTCCACATTGACTCTGTACCGGTATTCCCTGTATATAGACTCCACATTGACTCTGTACCGGTATCCCCTGTATATAGCCTCCACGTTGACTCTGTACCGGTATCCCCTGTATATAGCCTCCACACTGACTCTGTACCGGTACACCCTGTATATAGCCTCCACATTGACTCTGTACTGGTACCCCCTCCCCTGTATATAGCCTCCACATTGACTCTGTACCATAATAACCTGTTTATAGCCTCCACATTGACTCTGTACCAGTACCCCCTGTATATAGCCTCCACATTGACTCTGTACTGGTACCCCTCCCCTGTATATAGCCTCCACATTGACTCTGTACCGGTATCCCCTGTATATAGCCTCCACACTGACTCTGTACCGGTACCCCCTGTATATAGCCTCCACATTGACTCTGTACCGGTATTCCCTGTATATAGACTCCACATTGACTCTGTACCGGTATCCCCTGTATATAGCCTCCACGTTGACTCTGTACCGGTATCCCCTGTATATAGCCTCCACACTGACTCTGTACCGGTACACCCTGTATATAGCCTCCACATTGACTCTGTACTGGTACCCCCTCCACTGTATATAGCCTCCACATTGACTCTGTACCATAATAACCTGTATATAGCCTCCACATTGACTCTGTACCAGTACCCCCTGTATATAGCCTCCACATTGACTCTGTACCGGTACCCGATGTATATAGCCTCCACATTGACTCTGTACCGGAACCCCCTGTATATAGCCTCCACATTGACTCTATACTGGTTCCCCCTGTTTATAGTATCCACATTGACTCTGTACTGGTACCCCCTGTATATAGCCTCCAAAATGACTCTGTACCGGTACCCCCTGTATATAGCCTCCTTATTGACTCTGTACCGGTACCCCTGTATATAGCCTCCACATTGACTCTGTACCAGTACCCCCTGTATATAGCCTCCACATTGACTCTGTACCGGTACCCCCTGTATATAGCCTCCACATTGACTCTGTACCGGTACCCCCTGTATATAGCCTCCACATTGACTCTGTACCATAATAACCTCTATAAAGCCTCCACATTGACTCTGTACCAGTACCCCCTGTATATAGCCTCCACATTGACTCTGTACTGGTACCCCTCCCCTGTATATAGCCTCCACATTGACTCTGTACCGGTATCCCCTGTATATAGCCTCCACGTTGACTCTGTACCGGTATCCCCTGTATATAGCCTCCACACTGACTCTGTACCGGTACACCCTGTATATAGCCTCCACATTGACTCTGTACTGGTACCCCCTCCCCTGTATATAGCCTCCACATTGACTCTGTACCATAATAACCTGTATATAGCCTCCACATTGACTCTGTACCAGTACCCCCTGTATATAGCCTCCACATTGACTCTGTACCGGTACAAGATGTATATAGCCTCCACATTGACTCTGTACCGGAACCCCCTGTATATAGTATCCACATTGACTCTGTACTGGTACCCCCTGTATATAGCCTCCAAAATGACTCTGTACCGGTACCCCCTGTATATAGCATCCTTATTGACTCTGTACCGGTACCCCCTGTATATAGCCTCCACATTGACTCTGTACCAGTACCCCCTGTATATAGCCTCCACATTGACTCTGTACCGGTACCCCCTGTATATAGCCTCCACATTGACTCTGTACCGGTACCCCCTGTATATAGCCTCCACATTGACTCTGTACCATAATAACCTCTATAAAGCCTCCACATTGACTCTGTACCGGTACCCCCTGTATATAGCCTCCATATTGACTCTGTACCGGTACCCCCTGTATATAGTCTCCACACTGTCTGTGTACCGGTACCAACCTGTATATAGCCTCCACATTGACTCTGTACCAGTACCAACATGTATATAGTCTCCACATTTACTCTGTAACAGTACCCCCTGTATATAGCCTCCACATTGACTCTGTACCGGTACCCCCTGTATATAGCCTCCACATTGACTCTGTATCGGTACCCCCTGTATATAGCCTCCACATTGTCTCTGTACCGGTACCCCCTGTATATAGCCTCCACATTGTCTCTGTACCGGTACCCCCTGTATATAGCCTCCAAATTCACTCTGTACCGGTACCCCCTGTATATAGCCTCCACATTGTCTCTGTACCAGTACCCCCTGTATATAGCCTCCACACTGACTCTGTAACGGTACCCCCCTGTATATAGCCTCCACATTGACTCTGTACCGGTACCCCCTGTATGTAGTCTTCACATTGACTCTGTACTGTAACACCCTGTATATAGCCTCCACACTGACTCTGTACCGGTACCCCCTGTATATAGCCTCCACATTGACTCTGTACCGGTACCCCCTGTATATAGCTTCCACATTGACTCTGTACTGGTACCCCCTGTATATAGCCTCCATATTGACTCTGTACCGGTACCCCCTGTATATAGCCTCCACATTGACTCTTTACCGGTACCCCCTGTATATAGCTTCCACATTGACTCTGTACTGGTACCCTTGTATATAGTCTCCACATTTACTCTGTAACAGTACCCCCTGTATATAGCCTCCACATTGACTCTGTACCGGTACCCCCTGTATATAGCCTCCACATTGACTCTGTATCGGTACCCCCTGTATATAGCCTCCACATTGTCTCTGTACCGGTACCCCCTGTATATAGCCTCCACATTGTCTCTGTACCAGTACCCCCTGTATATAGCCTCCACACTGACTCTGTACCGGTACCCCCCTGTATATAGCCTCCACATTGACTCTGTACCGGTACCCCCTGTATGTAGTCTTCACATTGACTCTGTACTGTAACACCCTGTATATAGCCTCCACACTGACTCTGTACCGGTACCCCCTGTATATAGCCTCCACATTGAATCTGTACCGGTACCCCCTGTATATAGCTTCCACATTGACTCTGTACTGGTACCCCCTGTATATAGCCTCCATATTGACTCTGTACCGGTACCCCCTGTATATAGCCTCCACATTGACTCTGTACCGGTACCCCCTGTATATAGCTTCCACATTGACTCTGTACTGGTACCCTTGTATATAGCCTCCACATTGACTCTGTACCGGTACCCCCTGTATATAGCCTCCACAATGACTCTGTACCGGTACCCCATGTATATAGCCTCCACATTGACTCTGTACTGTAATACCCTTTATATAGCCTCCACAATGACTCTGTACCAGTACCAACCTGTATATAGCCTCCACATTGACTCTGTACCAGTACCAACCTGTATATAGCCTCCACATTGACTCAGTACCAGTACCCCCTGTATATAGCTTCCACATTGACTCTGTACTGGTACCCCCTGTATATAGCCTCCACATTGCCTCTGTACCGGTACCCCCTGTATATAGCCTCCACACTGACTCTGTACCGGTACCCCCTGTATATAGCCTCCACATTGAATCTGTACCGGTACCCCCTGTATATAGCTTCCACATTGACTCTGTACTGGTACCCCCTGTATATAGTCTCCACATTGACTCTGTACCGGTACCCCCTGTATATAGCCTCCACATTGACTCTGTACCAGTACCCCCTGTATATAGCCTCCACATTAACTCTGTACAGGTACCCCCTGTATATAGTCTCCACATTGACTCTGTACTGGTACCCCCTGTATATAGCCTCCACATTGACTCTGTACCAGTACCCCCTGTATATAGCCTCCACAATGACTCTGTACCGGTACCAACCTGTACATAGCCTCCACATTGACTCTGTACCAGTAACCCCTGTATATAGCTTCCACATTGACTCTGTACCGGTACCCCCTGCATATAGCCTCCACATTGACTCTGTACCGGTACCCCCTGTATATTGCCTCCACATTGCCTCTGTACCGGTACCCCCTGTATATAGCCTCCACATTGACTCTGTACCGGTACCCCATGTATATAGCCTCCACATTGACTCTGTACTGTAATACCCTGTATATAGCCTCCACATTGACTCTGTACCGGTACCCCCTGTATATAGCCTCCACCTTGACTCTGTACCAGTACCCCCTGTATATAGCCTCCACATTGACTCTGTACCGGTACCCCCTGTATATAGCCTCCACATTGACTCTGTACCGGTACCCCCTGTATATAGCCTCCACATTGACTCTGTACCGGTACCCCCTGTATATAGCCTCCACATTGACTCTGTACCGGTACCCCCTGTATATAGCCTCCACATTGACTCTGTACCGGTACCCCCTGTATATAGCTTCCACATTGACTCTGTACCGGTACACTTGTATATAGCCTCCACCTTGACTCTGTACCAGTACCCCCTGTATATAGCCTCCACATTGACTCTGTACCGGTACCCCCTGTATATAGCCTCCACATTGACTCTGTACCGGTACCCCCTGTATATAGCCTCCACATTGACTCTGTACCGGTACCCCCTGTATATAGCCTCCACATTGACTCTGTACCGGTACCCCCTGTATATAGCCTCCTTATTGACTCTGTACCGGTACCCCCTGTATATAGCCTCCACATTGACTCTGTACCGTACTACCCTGTATATAGCCTCCACATTGACTCTGTACCGGTACCCCCTGTATATAGCCTCCACATTGACTAACTACCGTAATACCCTGTATATAGCCTCCACATTGACTCTGTACTGGTACCCCTTGTATAAAGCCTCCACATTGACTCTGTACCGGTACCCCCTGTATATAGCCTCCACAATGACTCTGTACCGGTACCCCTGTATATAGCCTACACATTGACTCTGTACCAGTACCTGATGTATATAGCCTCCACATTGACTCTGTACCAGTACCCCCTGTATATAGCCTCCACATTGACTCTGTACCGGTACCCCCTGTATATAGCCTCCACATTGACTTTGTACCAGTACCCCCTGTATATAGCCTCCACATTGACTCTGTACCGTAATACCCTGTATATAGCCTCCACATTGACTCTGTACTGGTACCCCCTGTATATAGCCTCCACATTGACTCTGTACCGGTACCCCCTGTATATAGCCTCCACATTGACTCTGTACCGTAATACCCTGTATATAGCCTCCACATTGACTCTGTACTGGTACCCCCTGTATATAGCCTCCACAATGACTCTGTACTGTAATACCCTGTATATAGCCTCCACATTGACTCTGTACCGGTACCCCATGTATATAGCCTCCACATTGACTCTGTACTGTAATACCCTGTATATAGCCTCCACATTGACTCTGTACCGGTACCCCCTGTATATAGCCTCCACATTGCCTCTGTACCGGTACCCCCTGTATATAGCCTCCACATTGACTCTGTACCAGTACCAACCTGTATATAGTCTCCACATTGACTCTGTACCGGTACACTTGTATATAGCCTCCACATTGTCGTCTCTGTACCGGTACCCCATGTATATAGCCTCCACATTGCCTCTGTACCGGTACCCCCTGTATATAGCCTCCACATTGACTCTGTACCAGTACCAACCTGTATATAGCTTCCACATTGACTCTGTACCGGTACACTTGTATATAGCCTCCACATTGTCGTCTCTGTACCGGTACCCCATGTATATAGCCTCCTTATTGACTCTGTACCGGTACCCCCTGTATATAGCCTCCACATTGACTCTGTACCGTACTACCCTGTATATAGCCTCCACATTGACTCTGTACCGGTACCCCCTGTATATAGCCTCCACATTGACTAACTACCGTAATACCCTGTATATAGCCTCCACATTGACTCTGTACCGGTACCCCATGTATATAGCCTCCACATTGACTCTGTACTGTAATACCCTGTATATAGCCTCCACATTGACTCTGTACCGGTACCCCCTGTATATAGCCTCCACCTTGACTCTGTACCAGTACCCCCTGTATATAGCCTCCACATTGACTCTGTACCGGTACCCCCTGTATATAGCCTCCACATTGACTCTGTACCGGTACCCCCTGTATATAGCCTCCACATTGACTCTGTACCGGTACCCCCTGTATATAGCCTCCACATTGACTCTGTACCGGTACCCCCTGTATATAGCCTCCACATTGACTCTGTACCGGTACCCCCTGTATATAGCTTCCACATTGACTCTGTACCGGTACACTTGTATATAGCCTCCACCTTGACTCTGTACCAGTACCCCCTGTATATAGCCTCCATATTGACTCTGTACCGGTACCCCCTGTATATAGCCTCCACATTGACTCTGTACCGGTACCCCCTGTATATAGCCTCCACATTGACTCTGTACCGGTACCCCCTGTATATAGCCTCCACATTGACTCTGTACCGGTACCCCCTGTATATAGCCTCCTTATTGACTCTGTACCGGTACCCCCTGTATATAGCCTCCACATTGACTCTGTACCGTACTACCCTGTATATAGCCTCCACATTGACTCTGTACCGGTACCCCCTGTATATAGCCTCCACATTGACTAACTACCGTAATACCCTGTATATAGCCTCCACATTGACTCTGTACTGGTACCCCTTGTATAAAGCCTCCACATTGACTCTGTACCGGTACCCCCTGTATATAGCCTCCACAATGACTCTGTACCGGTACCCCTGTATATAGCCTCCACATTGACTCTGTACCAGTACCTGATGTATATAGCCTCCACATTGACTCTGTACCAGTACCCCCTGTATATAGCCTCCACATTGACTCTGTACCGGTACCCCCTGTATATAGCCTCCACATTGACTTTGTACCAGTACCCCCTGTATATAGCCTCCACATTGACTCTGTACCGTAATACCCTGTATATAGCCTCCACATTGACTCTGTACTGGTACCCCCTGTATATAGCCTCCACATTGACTCTGTACCGGTACCCCCTGTATATAGCCTCCACATTGACTCTGTACCGTAATACCCTGTATATAGCCTCCACATTGACTCTGTACTGGTACCCCCTGTATATAGCCTCCACAATGACTCTGTACTGTAATACCCTGTATATAGCCTCCACATTGACTCTGTACCGGTACCCCATGTATATAGCCTCCACATTGACTCTGTACTGTAATACCCTGTATATAGCCTCCACATTGACTCTGTACCGGTACCCCCTGTATATAGCCTCCACATTGCCTCTGTACCGGTACCCCCTGTATATAGCCTCCACATTGACTCTGTACCAGTACCAACCTGTATATAGTCTCCACATTGACTCTGTACCGGTACACTTGTATATAGCCTCCACATTGTCGTCTCTGTACCGGTACCCCATGTATATAGCCTCCACATTGCCTCTGTACCGGTACCCCCTGTATATAGCCTCCACATTGACTCTGTACCAGTACCAACCTGTATATAGCTTCCACATTGACTCTGTACCGGTACACTTGTATATAGCCTCCACATTGTCGTCTCTGTACCGGTACCCCATGTATATAGCCTCCTTATTGACTCTGTACCGGTACCCCCTGTATATAGCCTCCACATTGACTCTGTACCGTACTACCCTGTATATAGCCTCCACATTGACTCTGTACCGGTACCCCCTGTATATAGCCTCCACATTGACTAACTACCGTAATACCCTGTATATAGCCTCCACATTGACTCTGTACTGGTACCCCTTGTATAAAGCCTCCACATTCACTCTGTACCGGTACCCCCTGTATATAGCCTCCACAATGACTCTGTACCGGTACCCCTGTAGATAGCCTCCACATTGACTCTGTACCAGTACCCGATGTATATAGCCTCCACATTGACTCTGTACCAGTACCCCCTGTATATAGCCTCCACATTGACTCTGTACCGGTACCCCCTGTATATAGCCTCCACATTGAGTTTGTACCAGTACCCCCTGTATATAGCCTCCACATTGACTCTGTACCGTAATACCCTGTATATAGCCTCCACATTGACTCTGTACTGGTACCCCCTGTATATAGCCTCCACATTGACTCTGTACCGTAATACCCTGTATATAGCCTCCACATTGACTCTGTACTGGTACCCCCTGTATATAGCCTCCACATTGTCTCTGTACCGTAATACCCTGTATATAGCCTCCACATTGACTTTGTACCGTAATACCCTGTATATAGCCTCCACATTGACTTTGTACCGTAATAACCTGAATATAGTCCCGTTATTGTTATTTTACTGCTGCTCTTTAATTGTTCGTTTTATTTCTTATTATTTTTAGTAATTTATTTAAATGCATTCTACACCTGTTGGTTAAGGGCTGGTCAGTCAGCATTTCACTGTGAGGTCTAAACCAGTTGGTTAAGGGCTGGTCAGTCAGCATTTCACTGTGAGGTCTACACCTGTTGGTTAAGGGCTGGTCAGTCAGCATTTCACTGTGAGGTCTACACCTCTTGGTTAAGGGCTGGTCAGTCAGCATTTCAATGTGAGGTCTACACCTGTTGGTTAAGGGCTGGTCAGTCAGCGTTTCACTGTGAGGTCTACACCTGTTGGTTAAGGGCTGGTCAGTCAGCGTTTCACTGTGATATATAACATCATATATAAACAGGTCTCTCCAGGATCACAGCTCCAGCTGTATATAATATATAAACATCATATATAAACAGGTCTCTCCAGGATCACCGCTCCAGCTGTATATAACATATAAACATAATATCAGCTACCTGAAACCAGATGAACCACTAGACACTATAATGTTAGTAGATGGTTTTTGTGGACATACCATGTACTGTGATGTTGACAGCATTGCTGTGTTCTCCAGACCCAGACTCACACCAGTACACTCCACTGTGTGATGGTATCAGTGACACGATGCATGAAGACCCTTGTGGTTTTCCCCATTTTCTTCCACAATCTGAACGCTCCCCAGAGACTGTGTATCTCTTCACTCTCCATCCAGCAGAGTTCCCCTGAACCTCACAGTTCAGAGAGACAGACTCAAATTCAAAGAACTGAGATCTGTCAGGACTGATGATCAGAGATGCTGGATAAGAGAGAACTGAGAGAGAGAGAGAGAGAGAGAGAGAGAGAGAGAGAGAGAGAGAGAGAGGGAGATAGAGAGGAAGAGGAAGGTAGAGAGGAGGAGAGAGAGAGGAAGGTGGAAGGAGGAGAGAGAGAGAGAGAATGAGAAGAAGAGCTCCGTTTAGCATAAAAATAAATGCTTTGTCAGACAGACAAACAGACAGACAGGCTTTGTAATACCCGTGCTATTCGTTTCTCATATACCATTGCTTCCAGCCAATCAGCATTCAGGACTGGAACCCCCCAGTTTATAATGCAGGTTTCAGCACCTCTTAACAGTGTAAAGAAGAACCACCCAGTTTATAATGCAGGTTTCAGCATCTCTTAACAGTGTAAAGAAGAACCACCCAGTTTATAATGCAGGTTTCAGCACCTCTTAACAGTGTAAAGAAGAACCACCCAGTTTATAATGCAGGTTTCAGCACCTCTTAACAGTGTAAAGAAGAACCACCCAGTTTATAATGCAGGTTTCTGCACCTCTTAACAGTGTAAAGAAGAACCACCCAGTTTATAATGCAGGTTTCAGCACCTCTTAACAGTGTAAAGAAGAACCACCCAGTTTATAATGCAGGTTTCAGCACCTCTTAACAGTGTAAAGAAGAACCACCCAGTTTATAATGCAGGTTTCAGCACCTCTTAACAGTGTAAAGAAGAACCACCCAGTTTATAATGCAGGTTTCAGCACCTCTTAACAGTGTAAAGAAGAACCACCCAGTTTATAATGCAGGTTTCAGCATCTCTTAACAGTGTAAAGAAGAACCAGATCATCTGAATGTCAAGGTTTCTCATATTCTCACCTGTCACAGTCATCCAGCTCTCTGGTGATTCTCCTTCAGATTTGTTACACTTGTAGAGTCCTTCATCTGACTTGGATACTGCAGGGATGGTCATCTCTCCTGTAGTCTCAGTCCTGATGAAGGATCCATCTTTGTAGAAATCAGCTGTGAGGTCAGAGGGAGTTCCCTGATATCTGCAGCGCAGAGTCACAGAATCTCCCTCAGTCACAGGAAGGGCTGGGCTCTCCAGGATCACAGCTCCAGCTGTATATAATATATAAACATCATATATAAACAGGTCTCTCCAGGATCACAGCTCCAGCTGTATATAATATATAAACATCATATATAAACAGGTCTCTCCAGGATCACAGCTCCAGCTGTAAATAATATATAGACAGGTCTCTCCAGGATCACAGCTCCAGCTGTATATAATATATAAACAGGTCTCTCCAGGATCACAGCTCCAGCTGTATATAATATATAAACAGGTCTCTCCAGGATCACAGCTCCAGCTGTATATAATATATAAACATCATATATAAACAGGTCTCTCCAGGATCACAGCTCCAGCTGTATATAATATATAAACAGGTCTCTCCAGGATCACAGCTCCAGCTGTATATAATATATAAACATCATATATAAACAGGTCTCTCCAGGATCACAGCTCCAGCTGTATATAATATATAAACATCATATATAAACAGGTCTCTCCAGGATCACAGCACCAGCTGTATATAATATATAAACAGGTCTCTCCAGGATCACAGCTCCAGCTGTATATAATATATAAACATCATATATAAACAGGGCTCTCCAGGATCACAGCTCCAGCTGTGTATAATATATAAACATCATATATAAACATAATATCATCTATCTGAAACCAGATGAACCATTAAACACTATAATGTTAGTAGATGGTGTTTGTGGACATACCAGGTACTGTGATGTTGACAGCATTGCTGTGTTCTCCAGACCCAGACTCACACCAGTACACTCCACTGTCTGATGGTATTGGTGACACGATGCATGAAGACCCTTGTGGTTTTCCCCAGGTAGAATTACACTCTGAAAGGATTCCTCTCTCTGTGGTCCTCACCACTCTCCATCCAGCAGAGTTCCCCTGAACCTCACAGCTCAGAGAGACAGACTCAAATTCAAAGAACTGAGATCTGTCAGGACTGATGATCAGAGAGGCAGGAAGAGAGAGATCTGAGACAGAGAGAGAGAGAGAGAGAGAGTTTCATTGTCTAAAGTCAATTTTAAAATACCCTAACAGAGATACTGAAACACAGCAGAGAGGCTATTCTCTAGCTGTTTAACCTGGTGATGAGGGTAGGATACTATCCTGAGACAAGGCTTTATATTCTAACAGAGATACTGAAACACAGCAGAGAGGCTATTCTCTAGCTGTTTAACCTAGTGATGAGGGGAGGATACCTGCCACCCCAATATACAGTGTCCTCTGTAATTATTGGGACAGTGAAGGGTAGGTAGGAGAGTAGAATAAGGACTGACATCTCTGTCGTAGGAGTAGGTAGGTAGGAGGTAGTTTAGGGTAGTTCATAGATTCTGTGGTATATACAGGGTCCTCTGTAATTACTGGGACAGTGAAGGGTTGGTAGGTTTAGTGCGCAGTAGGTAGGAGGTAGTTTAGGGTAGGTGGGGTTAGTGTAGGTGTAGGAAGGGTTAGTGTGGGGTAGGTAGGGGTAGTGTAGGGGTAGGTATGGTTAATGTTGAGGAAGGTAGGGTTAGTGTAGTGTTAGGTAGGATTAGTGTAAGGTAGGTGGGGTTAGTGTAGGTGTAGGAAGGGTTAGTGTGGGGTAGGTAGGGGTAGTGTGGGGTAGGTAGGGTTAGTGTGGGCTATTTAAGGTTAGTTTGGGGTAGGTAGGGTTAGTGTGGGGTAGGTAGGGTTAGTGTGGGCTCTTTAAGGTTAGTTTGGGTAGGTCGGGTTAGTGTGGGGTTGGTAGGGTTAGTGTGGGCTCTTTAAGGTTAGTTTGGGGTAGGTCGGGTTAGTGTGGGGTTGGTAGGGTTAGTGTGGGGTAGGTAAGGTTAGTGTGGGGTAGATAGGAGGTAGTTTAGGGTAGATATTATGGTATATGTGGTGTTCTCTGTAATTATTGGGACAATTTTCATTTCCACAGAAGGTTCTACCTGGAACCAAAAAGGGTTCTACCTGGAACCAAAAAGGGTTCTACCTGGAACCAAAAACGGTTCTACCTGGAACCAAACCAAAGGAGAAACCTTTTGGAACCATTTTATATAAGTGTGCAGGACATCATAGAACAACATGGAGGGTCAGAGAAACGCTTTGGTTCAGGTGACTAGAGACTGAGCAGGACTTCCTTCTCCAAATATGACTCAGAGGTATTTATCTCCTGAAATGTAATACACATTTTAAAAAGATAATTTGAAAAAAATCTTAAACAACCTGTTCAGGAGAAAATCTGCATTTCGTTTGATGAAAACATAGAGACAGTAAATCTAGCTGGTCTGTCATAATATAATAGAGACAGTAGATCTAGCTGGTCTGTCATAATATAATAGAGACAGTAGATCTAGCTGGTCTGTCATAATATAATAGAGACAGTAGATCTAGCTGGTCTGTCATAATATAATAGAGACAGTATATCTAGCTGGTCTATCATAATATAGTAGAGACAGTAGATCTAGCTGGTCTGTCATAATATAATAGAGACAATAGATCTAGCTGGTCTGTCATAATATAATAGAGACAGTCGATCTAGCTGGTCTGTCATAATATAATAGAGACAGTAGATCTAGCTGGTCTGTCATAATATAGTAGAGACAGTAGATCTAGCTGGTCTGTCATAATATAATAGAGACAGTAGATCTAGCTGATCTGTCATAATATAATAGAGACAGTAGATCTAGCTGGTCTGTCATAATATAATAGAGACAGTCGATCTAGCTGGTCTGTCAAAATATAATAGAGACAGTAGATCTAGCTGGTCTGTCATAATATAATAGAGACAGTAGATCTAGCTGGTCTGTCATAATGTAACAGAGACAGTAGATCTAGTTGGTCTGTCATAATATAATAGAGACAATAGATCTATCTCCAGACAGAGAGACAGGGAGGGAGACAGGGAGGGAGACAGGGAGGGAGGGAGGGAGAGAGGGAAACAGGGAGACAGGGAGGGAGGGAGGGAGGGAGGGAGGGAGGGAGGGAGGGAGGGAGGGAGGGAGGGAGAGCCAGTTGGTGTCAGACTGTCCTATTGTAGTATGGAATCTAAGATTCTGCAGACTTGATTAGTAAAACTCCCCACAGAGTGATAGTCAACATAGATAGTCAAAAAGTTAGAACAGGTGGAGATCCATTATGGAACCTTCTTTACTAAGAGAATAAGGACTGGAGACTGACATGAAGTCACAACCAATGACGAGACCAGGAAGACATGTTACTATTATAGAACAGGTGATGAATATAGAGAAATATTACTATTATAGAACAGGTGATGAATATTGATAAATGTTACTATTATAGAACAGGTGATGAATATAGAGACATGTTACTATTATAGGACAGGTGATGAATATAGAGAAATGTTACTATTATAGAACAGGTGATGAATATAGAGAAATGTTACTATTATAGAACAGGTGATGAATATAGAGAAATGTTACTATTATAGAACAGGTCATGAATATAGAGAAATGTTACTATTATAGAACAGGTGATGAATATAGAGAAATGTACTCACCTCCACCTTGTCCGAGGCTACAGTATACCAATGTACTCAACAGCACTGAAACACACAGAGAGAACTACATGATGTAAACACAGAGTGCTGGACCACAGATATCAATTTCCTTAGTAGTCAGAGTTAGTAAGAATCTGTTGGACTCCATCTGCAGTGGAAAGTGCATTTTGCTCGACGACCCCCAAAGTGTCAAGGGATTCATCTGAAGTCAGTCAGCTCTTCAGTCAGAACTGTTTGGGCTACAAACTAATATGACCCCACTATGGAAAGAGGAGACTCTCAGATACAAACTAATATGACCCCACCATGGAAAGAGGAGACTCAGATACAAACTAATATGACCCCACCATGGAAAGAGGAGACTCAGCTACAAACTAATATGACCCCACCATGGAAAGAGGAGACTCAGATACAAACTAATATGACCCCACCATGGAAAGAGGAGACTCAGATACAAACTAATATGACCCCAGTATGGAAAGGGGAGACTCAGCTACAAACTAATATGACCCCACCATGGAAAGAGGAGACTCAGCTACAAACTAATATGACCCCACTATGGAAAGGGGAGACTCTCAGCTACAAACTAATATGACCCCACTATGGAAAGGGGAGACTCTCAGATACAAACTAATATGACCCCACAATGGAAAGAGGAGACTCAGATACAAACTAATATGACCCCACTATGGAAAGAGGAGACTCTCAAATACAAACTAATATGACCCCACTATGGAAAGGGGAGACTCTCAGATACAAACTAATATGACCCCACTATGGAAAGAGGAGACTCAGATACAAACTAATATGACCCCACTATGGAAAGAGGAGCCTCTCAGCTACAAACTAATATGACCCCACTATGGAAAGAGGAGACTCAGCTACAAACTAATATGACCCCACTATGGAAAGAGGAGACAGATACAAACTAATATGACCCCACTATGGAAAGGGGAGACTCTCAGATACAAACTAATATGACCCCACTATGGAAAGAGGAGACTCAGATACAAACTAATATGACCCCACTATGGAAAGAGGAGCCTCTCAGCTACAAACTAATATGACCCCACTATGGAAAGAGGAGACTCAGCTACAAACTAATATGACCCACTATGGAAAGAGGATACTCAGATACAAACTAATATGACCCCACTATGGAAAGAGGAGACTCTCAGCTACAAACTAATATGACCCCACTATGGAAAGAGGAGACTCTCAGCAACAAACTAATATGACCCCACTATGGAAAGGAGAGACTCTCAGATACAAACTAATATGACCCCACTATGGAAAGAGGAGACTCAGCTACAAACTAATATGACCCCACTATGGAAAGGGGAGACTCTCAGCTACAAACTAATATGACCCCACTATGGAAAGGGGAGACTCTCAGCTACAAACTAATATGACCCCACTATGGAAAGGGGAGACTCTCAGCTACAAACTAATATGACCCCACTATGGAAAGAGGAGACTCTCAGCTACAAACTAATATGACCCCACTATGGAAAGGGGAGACTCTCAGCTACAAACTAATATGACCCACTATGGAAAGAGGATACTCAGATACAAACTAAAGGGACTCGTCTGAAGGTAAATTATTACCCATATAATAAATGGAATATACAAATATATTTCCTTCGTTTTCTTATAACTCGGAGAGGATAGACTCTCCAAAACCATATAGATATTAAACCATATAGATATTAAACTACATAGATATTAAACTATATAGATATTAAACTATATAGATATTAAACTATATAGATATTAAACCATATAGATATTAAACTATATAGATATTAAACTATATAGATATTAAACTACATAGATATTAAACTATATAGATATTAAACTATATAGATATTAAACTACATAGATATTAAACCATATAGATATTAAACCATATAGATATTAAACCATATAGATATTAAACTATATAGATATTAAACTATATAGATATTAAACTACATAGATATTAAACTATATTGATATTAAACCATATAGATATTAAACCATATAGATATTAAACCATATAGATATTAAACTATATAGATATTAAACTACATAGATATTAAACTATATTGATATTAAACCATATAGATATTAAACCATATAGATATTAAACCATATAGATATTAAACCATATAGATATTAAACTATATAAATATTAAACCATATAGATATTAAACTATATTGATATTAAACTATATATAGATATTAAACCATATAGATATAAAAACATATAGATTTTAAACCACATATATATATCAATCCATTTAGATAGTATTCAACTCACAGAGTTGAAGACATGCTCGTTCCATCTCAATGTGTCGATCACTAACTGTATCTAAACTCTAGTGACTTGTAGCCTGTCCATCCCCCCACCCACCTCTCCTCTCTACCCATCTACACTTCCTCTTGAGAAGGAGAGAGAGAGATGTCTTTATTATTTTGGAAATTCTGTGAGTGTAATGTAATGTTTACTGTTCATCTTTATTGTTTATTTCACTTTTGTATATTATCTACCTCAATTGCTTTGGCAATGTTAACATATGTTTCCCATGCCAATAAAGCCCATTGAATTGAGATGTGAGAGGGGAAAGAGAGAGAGAGGGAGAGAGAGAGAGAGAGAGAGAGAGAGAGAGAGAGAGAGATGAAGACAAAGAGACACAGCTGCATGTGAGCATTTTCAGCATGTTTTTACAAAAAGATAGATTTAGAGTTAGATAAACATGACATTTTCCACAAGGACATACCCTCCACAACATAAAATTCACTATGTCACCAGTTTAGTTTAGTCTGAAGTCCAACCTGGAACTGAGTGAGTCATGTTTAGTCTGAAGTCCAACCTGGAACTGAGTGAGTCATGTTTAGTCTGAAGCCCAACCTGGAACTGAGTGAGTCATGTTTAGTCTGAAGTCCAACTTGGAACTGAGTGAGTCATGTTTAGTCTGAAGTCCAACCTGGAACTGAGTGAGTCATGTTTAGTCTGAAGTCCAACCTGGAACTGAGTGAGTCATGTTTAGTCTGAAGTCCAACCTGGAGCTGAGTGAGTCATGTTTAGTCTGAAGTCCAACCTGGAACTGAGTGAGTCATGTTTAGTCTGAAGTCCAACCTGGAACTGAGTGAGTCATGTTTAGTCTGAAGTCCAACCTGGAACTGAGTGAGTCATGTTTAGTCTGAAGTCCAACCTGGAACTGAGTGAGTCATGTTTAGTCTGAAGTCCAACCTGGAACTGAGTGAGTCATGTTTAGTCTGAAGTCCAACCTGGAACTGAGTGAGTCATGTTTAGTCTGAAGTCCAACCTGGAACTGAGTGAGTCATGTTTAGTCTGAAGTCCAACCTGGAACTGAGTGAGTCATGTTTAGTCTGAAGCCCAACCTGGAACTGAGTGAGTCATGTTTAGTCTGAAGTCCAACCTGGAACTGAGTGAGTCATGTTTAGTCTGAAGTCCAACCTGGAACTGAGTGAGTCATGTTTAGTCTGTAGTCCAACCAGGAACTGAGTGAGTCATGTTTAGTCTGAAGTCCAACCTGGAACTGAGTGAGTCATGTTTAGTCTGAAGTCCAACCTGGAACTGAGTGAGTCATGTTTAGTCTGAAGTCCAACCTGGAACTGAGTGAGTCATATTTAGTCTGAAGCCCAACCTGGAACTGAGTGAGTCAGGTTTAGTCTGAAGTCCAACCTGGAACTGAGTGAGTCATGTTTAGTCTGAAGTCCAACCTGGAACTGAGTGAGTCATGTTTAGTCTGAAGTCCATCCTGGAACTGAGTGAGTCATGTTTAGTCTGAAGTCCAACCTGGAACTGAGTGAGTCATGTTTAGTCTGAAGTCCAACCTGGAACTGAGTGAGTCATGTTTAGTCTGAAGTCCAACCTGGAACTGAGTGAGTCATGTTTAGTCTGAAGTCCAACCTGGAACTGAGTGAGTCATGTTTAGTCTGAAGTCCAACCTGGAACTGAGTGAGTCATGTTTAGTCTGAAGTCCAACCTGGAACTGAGTGAGTCATGTTTAGTCTGAAGCCCAACCTGGAACTGAGTGAGTCAGGTTTAGTCTGAAGTCCAACCTGGAACTGAGTGAGTCATGTTTAGTCTGAAGTCCAACCTGGAACTGAGTGAGTCATGTTTAGTCTGAAGTCCATCCTGGAACTGAGTGAGTCATGTTTAGTCTGAAGTCCAACCTGGAACTGAGTGAGTCATGTTTAGTCTGAAGTCCATCCTGGAACTGAGTGAGTCATGTTTAGTCTGAAGTCCAACCTGGAACTGAGTGAGTCATGTTTAGTCTGAAGTCCAACCTGGAACTGAGTGAGTCATGTTTAGTCTGAAGTCCAACCTGGAACTGAGTGAGTCATGTTTAGTCTGAAGTCCAACCTGGAACTGAGTGAGTCATGTTTAGTCTGAAGCTACTATTAAATCTTAAAGAAAATACATTACAATGATATATTTTACTTTATAAGGACTGAATGCTAAGTTCAGGCTACCAAGCTTGTTAGGACAGCTACCAAGCTTGCTAGGACAGCTACCAAGCTTGTTAGGACAGCTACCAAGCTTGCTAGGTCAGCTACCAAGCTTGCTACAGTGGTTCTTCCAGTAAACGTTGTGTCGAACTGCAGCACACCTTGCAGGCTGCCTCAGAATTCTATGGCACGTTATTTCATTATTTAGTATGTTTTAAGTTCCTCTGCGTACACATTACAGACAAACTGAATTGGTCCACCCACACAGACAGCATTGTGAAGAAGGCGCAGCAGCGCCTCTTCAACCTCAGGAGGCTGAAGAAATTTGGCTTGTCACCAAAAGCACTCACAAACTTCTACAGATGCACAATCGAGAGCATCCTGTTGGGCTGTATCACCGCCTGGTACGGCAACTGCTCCGCCCACAACCGTAAGGCTCTCCAGAGGGTGGTGAGGTCTGCACAATGCATCACCGGGGGCAAACTACCTGCCCTCCAGGACACCTACACCACCCGATGTCACAGGAAGGACATAAAGATCATCAAGGACAACAACCACCCGAGCCACTGCCTGTTCACCCCGCTATCATCCAGAAGGCGAGGTCAGTACAGGTGCTTCAAAGCAGGGACCAAGAGACTGAAAAACAGCTTCTATCTCAAGGCCATCAGACTATTAAAGCATTAGACCTCACACTAAAGGCTTCAGTCATACAAAAGGTAAACTTAAATCCGAACTGGTTGGAGATTATAAGAGTACAAGGTCATAAAGGAGATTATAAGAGTACAAGGCCATAAAGGAGATTATAAGAGTACATGGCCATAAAGGCCAGATTCATTTTTCAAGCTGTTCAAACATTTATAGATGACCAGCAGGGTCTAATAATATAAACAGTGGTTGTAGAGGGTGCAACCGGTCAGCACCTTAGGAGTAAATGTCAGTTGGCTTTTCATAGCCGAGCATTCAGAGGTCAAGACAGCAAGTGAGTGAAAGAGAGACAGAGAGAGAGAGAGAGAGAGCTGCATGTGAGCTGAGAGAGTATCAAAACACACACAGTAATGTGTGGAATGTAGCAATAAGAATGGCAGTTTAATATGCAGATCACCACCCTTCCCAGAGTTTAAAGAATGGTCTGTGTTCAATTATTAGTGACATTGTGGCATTTAAGGCATGTGGCCAACTATTTCACCACCGTTTCACTCTGCTCTGAGACAAGCATGGGGACTGGTCTTGATAAATAAATGAGATTTTATTTGTCACTGAATCTCTGTTGAGGTATTGGTTAGACTACAATTAGGGTGTGGAAATGTTAGGATTATTTTACTCTTAGTACTGTAGCCTACTCCCGACCGTCACGTTGTACAGCGCCATAGGGGTTTTGAAACCCTGCAGGTTTCATTTTTGTTTTCTTGGAATAGAATATCACCATAATATTAATCAAATGAATTAAGCTACATTTCTTAAAATCATTCCCATATACTATGTTCTTACAAAAAAAGGTTTTAAATTCTCTAGTACAGACAATATTTAAAAAAATCTACTGCTTCTCAAAGATGCCCTCTTGTGGTGACACTAGCACTAACTAAAAGTAACAATGGCTGACACTTAAATCAAATCAAATCAAATTTTATTTGTCACATACACATGGTTAGCAGATGTCAATGCGAGTGTAGCGAAATGCTTGTGCTTCTAGTTCCGACAATGCAGTAATAACCAACGAGTAATCTAACCTAACAATTCCAAAACTACTACCTTATACACACAAGTGTAAAGGGATAAAGAATATGTACATAAAGATATATGAATGAGTGATGGAACAGAACGGAATAGGCAAGATGCAGTAGATGATATAGAGTACAGTATATACATATGAGATGAGTAAATGTAGGGTATGTAAACATATATTAAGTGGCATAGTTTAAAGTGGCTAGTGGTACATGTATTACATAAAGATGCAGTAGATGGTATCGAGGACAGTATATACATATGAGATGAGTAATGTAGGGTATGTAAACATATTAAGTGGCATAGTTTAAAGTAGGTAGTGATACTTTTTTTTTTTACATCCATTTCCATCAATTTCCATTATTAAAGTTAGCTGGAGTTGAGTCAGTGTGTTGGCAGCAGCCACTCAATGTTAGTGGTGGCTGTTTAAAATGTAATAATATTTAAATAATTTCTGCCCTCCGATCTCATATTCATTATATAAATAGGCCCATGTGCTCCTCCATCAGATGAACTGCACTAAAGCGATTTTATTAAAGTTTGTAATATTGTCATAGTGCCCCATCTGTTATCCCAACTATTATTATTATTATTATTAACCCTGCATTATAATTATATAAAAGCCCCTTAGGTATTCTGTGTTTTTATTTTCAGTAGTGATGGACAGCTAGATCAAATTACATTTAGAGGATTCTAAATTCATATCCAATTATAATGCAGGGTTAGTAAGGGTTAGTAATACATTAATATATTAGTTGATGCATCTTTTTGTTGGGGCAAATCTGCTTTTAGAGTACTTAATTAAGCATCAAATACGTGGCCCATTTGGCCGTTAGGCTACACTTTACAATAGGACAACTATATTATTGAATTAGATTTTTAAAAATTGTGCGCCACCCTATGGGGCTCCCAATCACGGCCGGTTGTGATACAGCCTGGAATTGAACTGCAGTGACGCCTCAAGCACTGAGGTGCAGTGTTATAGACCACTGCACCAAATTTAGCTTAATTAATTTGATTCATATTATGGTGAAAGCATAAAGATGTTGAAGAAATACTGTACACTGCTTTACTGTACTGTATATGTATATGTGCTTTATCCAACATTTAGCAGTTGCATGAGGTTTCCCACAAGCACCTTAAACATTGTGAAAGCATTTAAATCATATTGAAGATAAAGCCTCCTGCATGCAGTATGTTTATTGAGCTACTGTGCCGTCTGACATGTAAACAAGTTAACATAGCCAACAGTACATAGTAAACATGGTAACATGCTAAATTCCTTACATAAGGGAGAGCAAGCCATGTCCAGACTTTATCTCTGACCTCAAGTACTCATTAACTCTGTCTTCAATTATTTTTCTGGGCTCCATCAGTCATGGACAGAAACTTCTGAGACACAGTATTAATGATGAACACCCAGAGGTTCAAAACACAGCCTACAGCACATACTGTAGTAAACATGGCCTACAGTACATACTGTAGTACACACAGTCTACAGTACATAGTAAACATGGCCTACATTACATACTGTAGTAAACATGGCCTACAGTACATATTGTAGTAAACATAGCCTACAGCCTACAGTACATATTGTAGTAAACATGCCCTACAGTACATAGTGTAGTAAACATGGCCTACAGTACATACTGTAGTAAACATGGCCTACAGTACATACTCTAGTAAACATGGCCTACAGTACATACTCTAGTAAACATGGCCTACAGGACATACTCTAGTAAACATGGCCTACAGGACATACTCTAGTAAACATGGCCTACAGGACATACTGTAGTAAACATGGCCTACAGGACATACTGTAGTAAACATGGCCTACAGTACATACTGTAGTAAACATGGCCCACAGGACATACTGTAGTAAACAAGGCCTACAGGACATACTCTAGTAAACATGGCCTACAGGACATACTGTAGTAAACATGGCCTACAGGACATACTGTAGTAAACATGGCCTACAGTACATACTGTAGTAAACATGGCCTACAGTACATACTGTAGTAAACATGGCCTACAGTACATAGTAAACATGGCCTACAGTACATAGTAAACATGGCCTACAGTACATAGTAAACATGGCCTACAGTACATACTGTAGTAAACAGAGTCTACAGTACATACTGTAGTAAACATGGCCTACAGTACATACTGTAGTACACATGGCCTACAGTACATACTGTAGTACACATGGCCTACAGTACATACTGTAGTAAACATGGCCTACAGTACATACTGTGGTACACATGGCCTACAGTACATACTGTGGTACACATGGCCTACAGTACATACTGTAGTACACATGGCCTACAGTACATACTGTAGTACACATGGCCTACAGTACATACTGTGGTACACATGGCCTACAGTACATACTGTAGTACACATGGCCTACAGTACATAGTAAACATGGCCTACAGTACATACTGTAGTAAACATGGCCTACAGTACATAGTAAACATGGCCTACAGTACATACTGTAGTAAACATGGCCTACAGTACATAGTAAACATGGCCTACAGTACATACTGTAGTAAACATGGCCTACAGTACATACTGTAGTAAACATGGCCTACAGTACATACTGTAGTAAACATGGCCTACAGTACATACTGTAGTAAACATGGCCTACAGGACATATTGTAGTAAACATGGCCTACAGTACATGCTGTAGTAAACATGGCCTACAGTAGATACTGTAGTAAACATGGCCTACAGTACATACTGTAGTAAACATGGCCTACAGTACATACTGTAGTAAACATGGCCCACAGTACATACTCTAGTAAACATGGCCTACAGGACATACTCTAGTAAACATGGCCTACAGTACATACTGTAGTAAACATGGCCCACAGTACATACTGTAGTAAACATGGCCTACAGGACATACTCTAGTAAACATGGCCTACAGGACATACTCTAGTAAACATGGCCTACAGGACATACTCTAGTAAACATGGCCTACAGGACATACTCTAGTAAACATGGCCTACAGGACATACTCTAGTAAACATGGTCTACAGGACATACTCTAGTAAACATGGCCTACAGTACATAGTAAACATGGCCTACAGTACATAGTAAACATGGCCTACAGTACATACTGTAGTACACATGGCCTACAGTACATACTGTAGTAAACAGAGTCTAAAGTACATACTGTAGTACACATGGCCTACAGTACATACTGTAGTACACATGGCCTACAGTACATACTGTAGTAAACATGGCCTACAGTACATACTGTAGTAAACATGGCCTACAGTACATACTGTAGTACACATGGCCTACAGTACATACTGTAGTACACATGGCCTACAGTACATACTGTGGTAAACATGGCCTACAGTACATACTCTGGTACACATGGCCTACAGTACATACTGTGGTACACATGGCCTACAGTACATAGTAAACATGGCCTACAGTACATACTGTAGTAAACAGAGCCTACAGTACATACTGTAGTAAACATGGCCTACAGTAAATACTGTGGTAAACGTGGCCTACAGTACATACTGTAGTAAACGTGGCCTACAGTACATACTGTAGTAAACGTGGCCTACAGTACATACTGTGGTAAACATGGCCTACAGTACATACTGTGGTACACATGGCCTACAGTACATACTGTGGTACACATGGCCTACAGTACATACTGTGGTACACATGGCCTACAGTACATACTGTAGTACACATGGCCTACAGTACATACTGTGGTACACATGGCCTACAGTACATACTGTAGTACACATGGCCTACAGTACATAGTAAACATGGCCTACAGTACATACTGTAGTAAACATGGCCTACAGTACATAGTAAACATGGCCTACAGTACATACTGTAGTAAACATGGCCTACAGTACATAGTAAACATGGCCTACAGTACATACTGTAGTAAACATGGCCTACAGTACATACTGTAGTAAACATGGCCTACAGTACATACTGTAGTAAACATGGCCTACAGTACATACTGTAGTGAACATGGCCTACAGTACATACTGTAGTAAACATGGCCTACAGGACATACTGTAGTAAACATGGCCTACAGGACATACTGTAGTAAACATGGCCTACAGTACATAGTAAACATGGCCTACAGTACATACTGTAGTAAACATGGCCTACAGGACATACTCTAGTAAACATGGCCTACAGGACATACTCTAGTAAACATGGCCTACAGGACATACTCTAGTAAACATGGCCTACAGGACATACTCTAGTAAACATGGCCTACAGGACATACTCTAGTAAACATGGTCTACAGGACATACTCTAGTAAACATGGCCTACAGTACATACTCTAGTAAACATGGCCTACAGTATGTACTGTAGTAAACATGGCCTACAGTACATAGTAAACATGGCCTACATTACATAGTAAACATGGCCTACAGTACATACTGTAGTAAACATGGCCTACAGTACATACTGTAGTAAACAGAGTCTAAAGTACATACTGTAGTAAACATGGCCTACAGTACATACTGTAGTACACATGGCCTACAGTACATACTGTAGTAAACAGAGTCTAAAGTACATACTGTAGTAAACATGGCCTACAGTACATACTGTAGTACACATGGCCTACAGTACATACTGTAGTAAACATGGCCTACAGTACATACTGTAGTAAACATGGCCTACAGTACATACTGTAGTACACATGGCCTACAGTACATACTGTGGTAAACATGGCCTACAGTACATACTGTGGTAAACATGGCCTACAGTACATACTGTGGTACACATGGCCTACAGTACATACTGTGGTACACATGGCCTACAGTACATAGTAAACATGGCCTACAGTACATACTGTAGTAAACAGAGCCTACAGTACATACTGTAGTAAACATGGCCTACAGTACATACTGTGGTAAACGTGGCCTACAGTACATACTGTAGTAAACGTGGCCTACAGTACATACTGTAGTAAACGTGGCCTACAGTACATACTGTAGTACACGTGGCCTACAGTACATACTGTAGTAAACGTGGCCTACAGTACATAGTAAACATGGCCTACAGTACATACTGTAGTAAACATGGCCTACAGTACATACTGTAGTAAACATGGCCTACAGTACATACTAAACATGGCCTACAGTACATAGTAAACATGGCCTACAGTACATAGTAAACATGGCCTACAGTACATACTGTAGTAAACATGGCCTACAGTACATACTGTAGTAAACATGGCCTACAGTACATACTGTAGTAAACATGGCCTACAGTACATAGTAAACAGAGCCTACAGTATATACTGTAGTAAACATGGTCTACAGTACATACTGTAGTAAACATGGCCTATATTACATACTGTAGTAAACATGGTCTACAGTACATACTGTAGTAAACATGGCCTACAGTACATAGTAAACATGGTCTACAGTACATACTGTGGTAAACATGGCCTACAGTACATACTGTAGTAAACATGGCCTACAGTACATACTGTAGTACACATGGCCTACAGTACATACTGTAGTACACATGGCCTACAGTACATACTGTGGTAACCATGGCCTACAGTACATACTCTGGTACACATGGCCTACAGTACATACTGTGGTACACATGGCCTACAGTACATAGTAAACATGGCCTACAGTACATACTGTAGTAAACTGAGCCTACAGTACATACTGTAGTAAACATGGCCTACAGTAAATACTGTGGTAAACGTGGCCTACAGTACATACTGTAGTAAACGTGGCCTACAGTACATACTGTAGTAAACGTGGCCTACAGTACATACTGTAGTACACGTGGCCTACAGTACATACTGTAGTACACGTGGCCTACAGTACATACTATAGTAAACATGGCCTACAGTACATACTGTGGTAAACATGGCCTACAGTACATACTGTGGTACACATGGCCTACAGTACATACTGTGGTACACATGGCCTACAGTACATACTGTGGTACACATGGCCTACAGTACATACTGTAGTACACATGGCCTACAGTACATACTGTGGTACACATGGCCTACAGTACATACTGTAGTACACATGGCCTACAGTACATAGTAAACATGGCCTACAGTACATACTGTAGTAAACATGGCCTACAGTACATAGTAAACATGGCCTACAGTACATACTGTAGTAAACATGGCCTACAGTACATAGTAAACATGGCCTACAGTACATACTGTAGTAAACATGGCCTACAGTACATACTGTAGTAAACATGGCCTACAGTACATACTGTAGTAAACATGGCCTACAGTACATACTGTAGTAAACATGGCCTACAGGACATATTGTAGTAAACATGGCCTACAGTACATACTGTAGTAAACATGGCCTACAGTAGATACTGTAGTAAACATGGCCTACAGGACATACTGTAGTAAACATGGCCTACAGTACATAGTAAACATGGCCTACAGTACATACTGTAGTAAACATGGCCTACAGTACATACTGTAGTAAACATGGCCTACAGGACATACTCTAGTAAACATGGCCTACAGGACATACTCTAGTAAACATGGCCTACAGGACATACTCTAGTAAACATGGCCTACAGGACATACTCTAGTAAACATGGCCTACAGGACATACTCTAGTAAACATGGCCTACAGTACATACTCTAGTAAACATGGCCTACAGTATGTACTGTAGTAAACATGGCCTACAGTACATAGTAAACATGGCCTACATTACATAGTAAACATGGCCTACAGTACATACTGTAGTAAACATGGCCTACAGTACATACTGTAGTAAACAGAGTCTAAAGTACATACTGTAGTAAACATGGCCTACAGTACATACTGTAGTACACATGGCCTACAGTACATACTGTAGTAAACAGAGTCTAAAGTACATACTGTAGTAAACATGGCCTACAGTACATACTGTAGTACACATGGCCTACAGTACATACTGTAGTAAACATGGCCTATAGTACATACTGTAGTAAACATGGCCTACAGTACATACTGTAGTACACATGGCCTACAGTACATACTGTGGTAAACATGGCCTACAGTACATACTGTGGTAAACATGGCCTACAGTACATACTGTGGTACACATGGCCTACAGTACATACTGTGGTACACATGGCCTACAGTACATAGTAAACATGGCCTACAGTACATACTGTAGTAAACAGAGCCTACAGTACATACTGTAGTAAACATGGCCTACAGTACATACTGTGGTAAACGTGGCCTACAGTACATACTGTAGTAAACGTGGCCTACAGTACATACTGTAGTAAACGTGGCCTACAGTACATACTGTAGTACACGTGGCCTACAGTACATACTGTAGTAAACGTGGCCTACAGTACATAGTAAACATGGCCTACAGTACATACTGTAGTAAACATGGCCTACAGTACATACTGTAGTAAACATGGCCTACAGTACATACTGTAGTAAACATGGCCTACAGTACATACTGTAGTAAACATGGCCTACAGTACATACTGTAGTAAACATGGCCTACAGTACATACTGTAGTAAACATGGCCTACAGTACATAGTAAACAGAGCCTACAGTATATACTGTAGTAAACATGGTCTACAGTACATACTGTAGTAAACATGGCCTATATTACATACTGTAGTAAACATGGTCTACAGTACATACTGTAGTAAACATGGCCTACAGTACATAGTAAACATGGTCTACAGTACATACTGTGGTAAACATGGCCTACAGTACATACTGTAGTAAACATGGCCTACAGTACATAGTAAACATGGCCTACAGTACATACTGTAGTAAACATGGCCTACAGTACATACTGTGGTAAACATGGCCTACAGTACATACTGTAGTAAACATGGCCTACAGTACATAGTAAACATGGCCTACAGTACATACTGTAGTAAACATGGCCTACAGTACATACTGTAGTAAACATGGCCTACAGTACATACTGTAGTAAACATGGCATACAGGACATACTGTAGTAAACATGGCCTACAGGACATACTGTAGTAAACATGGCCTACAGGACATACTGTAGTAAACATGGTCTACAGTACATACTGTAGTAAACATGGCCTACAGTACATACTGTAGTAAACATGGCCTACAGTACATACTGTAGTAAACATGGTCTACAGTACATACTGTAGTAAACATGGCCTACAGTACATACTGTAGTAAACATGGCCTACAGTACATTCTGTAGTAAACATGGCCTACAGCACATACTGTAGTACACATGGCCTACAGTATATACTGTAGTAAACATGGTCTACAGTACATACTGTAGTAAACATGGCCTATATTACATACTGTAGTAAACATGGCCTACAGTACATACTGTAGTAAACATGGTCTACAGTACATACTGTAGTAAACATGGCCTACAGTACATAGTAAACAGAGCCTACAGTACATACTGTAGTAAACAGTCTACAGTACAAACTGTAGTAAACATGTCCTACAGTACATAGTAAACATGGTCTACAGTACATACTGTGGTAAACATGGCCTACAGTACATACTGTAGTAAACCAGGCCTACAGTACATAGTAAACATGGCCTACAGTACATACTGTAGTAAACATGGCCTACAGTACATACTGTAGTAAACATGGCCTACAGTACATACTGTAGTAAACATGGCCTACAGGACATACTGTAGTAAACATGGCCTACAGGACATACTGTAGTAAACATGGCCTACAGGACATACTGTAGTAAACATGGCCTACAGGACATATTGTAGTAAACATGGTCTACAGTACATACTGTAGTAAAAATGGCCTACAGTACATACTGTAGTAAACATGGCCTACAGTACATACTGTAGTAAACATGGCCTACAGTACATACTGTAGTAAACATGGCCTACAGTACATACTGTAGTAAACATGGCCTACAGTACATACTCTAGTAAACATGGTCTACAGTACATACTGTAGTAAACATGGCCTACAGTACATACTGTAGTAAACATGGCCTACAGTACATTCTGTAGTAAACATGGCCTACAGTACATACTGTAGTAAACATGGCCTACAGTACATAGTAAACATGGCCTACAGTACATACTGTAGTAAACATGGCCGACAGTACATACTGTAGTAAACATGGTCTACAGTACATACTGTAGTAAACATGGCCTACAGTACATACTGTAGTAAACATGGCCTACAGTACATTCTGTAGTAAACATGGCCTACAGTACATACTGTAGTAAACATGGCCTACAGTACATAGCCTACAGCCTACAGTACATACTGTGGTAAACAGTCTACAGTACATACTGTGGTAAACATGGCCTACAGTACATACTGTAGTAAACATGGCCTACAGTACATACTGTAGTAAACATGGCCTACAGCACATACTGTAGTACACATGGCCTACAGTACATACTGTAGTAAACATGGCCTACAGTACATAGTAATGGAATGGTTCCAGACACTGCCATCCTCCTCTCCCCAATGGGAAAAGTAGGGCGTGACAGCACAGAGACACAGTGGAGCCAAGAGATAATTCGTTCCCCATCAACCATCCCTTCACATGGTTTAAAATATATGTTTACACATGATGACACCTTGACCTCTCCCCTCTCTGCGGCCCAAGCAACTTAGTCCTGACAGAGAACAGATAACTGCAAATGGCCACCACTATAGTACAACAAAATATATTCTTATGAGAAATAACTCATAAGCATATCATGAAAATAAAACATCTTATCTATGTTACCCAATTAATTCTGATTAATCCCCAACAGTGGCCCTTGCTGTGCCTGGCTTCGCAGTTCGTCAAGTTCTGTTGTCAGAAGAGGAATGGAAATGTCAGGGTGAACCTGACGATCTCGCCACATATGAGCAGAATGGTACCTCCCTGAGCCACCATTGATTACAGTGGCCTATGATAGAAATGGTAGATCAATTAAGCATTAAAAGTGACTCCAACACACAAAAGCTGAGTACAGAAACACATGTTAAGAATCTAGCAAAACTAACTGCTTTCTTGGAAATCATGCGTTTTTTTTCGGTGCGGCCCGTTGTCCAGCCCTTTGTCCACTGATCTCCACGGATGGTTGTCGGCATGGTTGTATGCTCTGCAAAAACACATTCACGTCTTTAGTACACAATTATCGATTTTATTACACAGTATGCCTAGACATTGATAGGCTATATATATAAACATTTTTAAGAGTACAAGGACAGAGAGCTGTTTGGCATCTGTGTTGGCTCTAAGACCATTTAACACTTCAACTAAGGCTGTTTCTGTGCTGTGGTGGGCACCAAAACTAGATAGGATTTTTTTTTAAACATTTGGCAATTAAAAAAAAAACAATGTAGCTGTTGGAACACCAACTAATCCAGAACTCTGCTTAAGAGGTTGCAGATTGGCCGATAATGTCTAAGAGCTGAGGAATCTAGATTCCTTTTCCCCAGAAAGGGTTTCACCATAACAGATTTTAGTGCAGTGGGGAAAGTGTCTGTGAACAGGGAGTGATTAACAACAACTTGTACTTCTTCTGATATACAATTAAAAACTGTTTTGAGGAAGGTGGTGGGGATAGGATGGAGAAGGCAGGTAGAAGGTGGTGGGGATAGGATGGAGAAGGCAGGTAGAAGGTGGTGGGGATAGGATGGAGAAGGCAGGTAGAAGGTGGTGGGGATAGGATGGAGAAGGCAGGTAGAAGGTGGTGGGGATAGGATGGAGAAGGCAGGTAGAAGGTGGTGGGGATAGCATGGAGAAGGCAGGTAGAAGGTGGTGGGGATAGCATGGAGAAGGCAGGTAGAAGGTGGTGGGGATAGGATGGAGAAGGCAGGTAGAAGGTGGTGGGATAGAATGGAGAAGGCAGGTAGAAGGTGGTGGGGATAGGATGGAGAAGGCAGGTAGAAGGTGGTGGGGATAGGATGGAGAAGGCAGGTAGAAGGTGGTGGGGATAGGATGGAGAAGGCAGGTAGAAGGTGGTGGGGATAGGATGGAGAAGGCAGGTAGAAGGTGGTGGGGATAGGATGGAGAAGGCAGGTATAAAGTTAAGTTGTGATGTCACTTTCCTGAACATGTCTGTATCGACCATGGAAAATAAATCCATATTGCCTTTGTGTGGTAGTCTACTACACATATCATCAGACTTCTAGTCAGGTCTTGACTGATACCCAGTCTAATGTTGAATCTTATCTCTGAAATATGGTGCATTTAGATGTGTAGAGTTCACATAGGTTTGCGGGGTAGGATTTTCATTCAGTATTACCCTGAGCTGTGGGCAACAAGGTAGTATAAATCCATCAGATAAAGCAACATAAAAAATAGAGGATATGTCAATAGAAAACCCCTTGGTAACAACCAGGTCCAAAGTATGGCTGTGGTTATGGGTGGGCCCAGAAGAAAGCCCCTTGGTAATAACCAGGTCCAGTAGAAAGCCCCTTGGTAATAACCAGGTCCAGTAGAAAGCCCCTTGGTAATAACCAGGTCCAGGGTATGGCTGTGGTTATGGATGGGCCCAGTAGAAAGCCCCTTGGTAATAACCAGGTCCAGCGTATGGCTGTGGTTATGGGTTGGCCCAGTAGAAGGCCCCTTGGTAATAACCAGGTCCAGAGTGTGGTTATGGGTGGGCCCAGTTGAAAGCCCCTTGGTAATAACCAGGTCCAGAGTATGGCTGTGGTTATGGGTGGGCCCAGTAGAATGCCCCTTGGTAATGACCAGGTCCAGGGAATGGCTGTGGTTATGGGTGGGCCCAGTAGAAAGCCCCTTGGTAATAACTAGGTCCATAGTATGGCTGTGGTTATGGGTGGGACCAGTAGAAAGCCCCTTGGTAATAACCAGGTCCATAGTATGGCAGTGGTTATGGGTGGGCCCTGTAGAAAGCCCCTTGGTAATAACCAGGTCCATAGTATGGCTGTGGTTATGGGCGGGCCCAGTAACATGTTGGATAAAGTCCATATAGCTAAAAAGATTCTTAAATTCAACAGTCAGTCTCTTTTTCAACATGAATATTAAAATCACCCAACACAATGATTTTATCATAGATCTAAAGGACAATAGACAATAGTTCAGAGAAATCAGTAAAGATAGTGGGCTATACAGTGTTATGGCCAGCACCGGTGGCTGACATTTAAACAGTATAACATGATGCTCTGGTCTGGTGGCTGACATTTAAACAGTATAACATGATGCTCTGGTGGCTGACATTTAAACAGTGTAACATGATGCTCTGGTCTGGTGGCTGACATTTAAACAGTATAACATGATGCTCTGGTCTGGTGGCTGACATTTAAACAGTATAACATGATGCTCTGGTCTGGTGGCTGACATTTAAACAGTATAACATGATGCTCTGGTGGCTGACATTTAAACAGTATAACATGATGCTCTGGTCTGGTGGCTGACATTTAAACAGTATAACATGATGCTCTGGTCTGGTGGCTGATATTTAAACAGTATAACATGATGCTCTGGTCTGGTAGCTGACATTTAAACAGTATAACATGATGCTCTGGTCTGGTGGCTGATATTTAAACAGTATAACATGATGCTCTGGTGGCTGACATTTAAACAGTATAACATGATGCTCTGGTCTGGTGGCTGACATTTAAACAGTATAACATGATGCTCTGGTCTGGTAGGCTGACATTTAAACAGTATAACATGATGCTCTGGTCTGGTGGCTGACATTTAAACAGTATAACATGATGCTCTGGTTTGGTGGCTGACATTTAAACAGTATAACATGATGCTCTGGTCTGGTGGCTGACATTTAAACAGTATAACATGATGCTCTGGTCTGGTGGCTGACATTTAAACAGTATAACATGATGCTCTTGTCTGGTGGCTGACATTTAAACAGTATAACATGATGCTCTGGTGGCTGACATTTAAACAGTATAACATGATGCTCTGGTCTGGTGGCTGACATTTAAACAGTATAACATGATGCTCTGGTCTGGTGGCTGATATTTAAACAGTATAACATGATGCTCTGGTCTGGTAGCTGACATTTAAACAGTATAACATGATGCTCTGGTCTGGTGGCTGATATTTAAACAGTATAACATGATGCTCTGGTGGCTGACATTTAAACAGTATAACATGATGCTCTGGTCTGGTGGCTGACATTTAAACAGTATAACATGATGCTCTGGTCTGGTAGGCTGACATTTAAACAGTATAACATGATGCTCTGGTCTGGTGGCTGACATTTAAACAGTATAACATGATGCTCTGGTTTGGTGGCTGACATTTAAACAGTATAACATGATGCTCTGGTCTGGTGGCTGACATTTAAACAGTATAACATGATGCTCTGGTCTGGTAGGCTGACATTTAAACAGTATAACATGATGCTCTGGTCTGGTGGCTGACATTTAAACAGTATAACATGATTGTAACGGTTTTCTTTATGAGAAGGAGAGTCGGACCAAAATGCGGCGTGTAGATTACGATCCATGTTTATTGTGACTATAGCAACACGAATCTAAATACAAACAGTGCAAAATAATAAATGTAATGAAAACCGAAACAGCCTAAACTGGTGCAAACTAACACTAAGGACAGGAACAATCACCCACAAACACACAGTGAAACCCAGGCTACCTAAATATGGTTCCCAATCAGAGACAATGACGAACACCTGCCTCTGATTGAGAACCATATCAGGCCGAACATAGAACTAGACAAACTAGACATGTAACATAGAATGCCCACTCAGATCACACCCTGACCAACCACAACATAGAAATATACAAAGTAAACTATGGTCAGGGTGTGACAATGATGCTCTGGTTTGGTGGCTGACATTTAAACAGTATAACATGATGCTCTGGTAGCTGACATTTAAACAGTATAACATGATGCTCTGGTCTGGTGGCTGACATTTAAACAGTATAACATGATGCTCTGGTCTGGTGGCTGACATTTAAACAGTATAACATGATGCTCTGGTTTGGTGGCTGACATTTAAACAGTATAACATGATGCTCTGGTCTGGTGGCTGACATTTAAACAGTATAACATGATGCTCTGGTCTGGTGGCTGACATTTAAACAGTATAACATGATGCTCTTGTCTGGTGGCTGACATTTAAACAGTATAACATGATGCTCTGGTGGCTGACATTTAAACAGTATAACATGATGCTCTGGTCTGGTGGCTGACATTTAAACAGTATAACATGATGCTCTGGTCTGGTGGCTGATATTTAAACAGTATAACATGATGCTCTGGTCTGGTAGCTGACATTTAAACAGTATAACATGATGCTCTGGTCTGGTGGCTGATATTTAAACAGTATAACATGATGCTCTGGTGGCTGACATTTAAACAGTATAACATGATGCTCTGGTCTGGTGGCTGACATTTAAACAGTATAACATGATGCTCTGGTCTGGTAGGCTGACATTTAAACAGTATAACATGATGCTCTGGTCTGGTGGCTGACATTTAAACAGTATAACATGATGCTCTGGTTTGGTGGCTGACATTTAAACAGTATAACATGATGCTCTGGTCTGGTGGCTGACATTTAAACAGTATAACATGATGCTCTGGTCTGGTAGGCTGACATTTAAACAGTATAACATGATGCTCTGGTCTGGTGGCTGACATTTAAACAGTATAACATGATTGTAACGGTTTTCTTTATGAGAAGGAGAGTCGGACCAAAATGCGGCGTGTAGATTACGATCCATGTTTATTGTGACTATAGCAACACGAATCTAAATACAAACAGTGCAAAATAATAAATGTAATGAAAACCGAAACAGCCTAAACTGGTGCAAACTAACACTAAGGACAGGAACAATCACCCACAAACACACAGTGAAACCCAGGCTACCTAAATATGGTTCCCAATCAGAGACAATGACGAACACCTGCCTCTGATTGAGAACCATATCAGGCCGAACATAGAACTAGACAAACTAGACATGTAACATAGAATGCCCACTCAGATCACACCCTGACCAACCACAACATAGAAATATACAAAGTAAACTATGGTCAGGGTGTGACAATGATGCTCTGGTTTGGTGGCTGACATTTAAACAGTATAACATGATGCTCTGGTAGCTGACATTTAAACAGTATAACATGATGCTCTGGTCTGGTGGCTGACATTTAAACAGTATAACATGATGCTCTGGTCTGGTGGCTGACATTTAAACAGTATAACATGATGCTCTGGTCTGGTGGCTGACATTTAAACAGTATAACATGATGCTCTGGTGGCTGACATTTAAACAGTATAGCATGCTCAAAATACCCAAAGTCACCAAGCCAAATATTCTTACAACTGAAAGCATTACTAAAAATAGAGGTTGTCTCCACCCCACATAGACGTATCAGAGCAGTAGATCTGTGTCTGTTTGAGGTTGTAGCTGTATGTGAACAACATCATGTTAAACACCTCTGTTCCTCTGTCACACATTTCACATATATTTTTGGTCATTTAACTCTTGTCCAGAGCAACTTACAGCAGTGAGTTGATACATTATTGAACTTTTTCCTGTACTGGTCCCCCGTGGGAATCAAACCCACAACCCTGCATTGCAAGGGCCATTCTCTACCAACTGAGCCACACTGGAAACAGACAAACACACAAACACACACAGACAGATTGGGGTGTATAAATGTATCTAACTACACATTAAACACTGAGACCTGTTGGGGTCTATAACTGTTCCTGTGGTGTTGGAGGTCTTCACTGTAGCAGACAGGATCAGCTCCTCTGTCCCTCACTCATCTCTCTCTCCTCTCTCTTTACCTCGTGACCCTGTTCATCAGAACATCATGGTGTTGGAGGTCTTCACTGTAGCAGACAGGATCAGCTCCTCTGTCCCTCACTCATCTCTCTCTCCTCTCTCTTTACCTAGTGACCCTGTTCATCAGAACATCATGGTGTTGGAGGTCTTCACTGTAGTAGACTGGATCAGCTCCTCTGTCCCTCACTCATCTCTCTCCTCTCTCTTTACCTAGAGACCCTGTTCATCAGAACATCATGGTGTTGGAGGTCTTCACTGTAGTAGACTGGATCAGCTCCTCTGTCCCTCACTCATCTCTCTCCTCTCTCTTTACCTAGTGACCCTGTTCATCAGAACGTCATGGTGGATGGAAAAAGATGCTCTCTTCAGCAGCGGTGAATAACCACAACCCTGTCAGTCCATCTCTGTACTTCTCCTTTCTCTTCTCTCTGATGTGAAGACTTCATTACTACTAACAGAAGGAAAGTTGTAGTGTTATGTCCATGATGAATGATGTAAAGACTTCATTACTACTAACAGAAGAAAAGTTGTAGTGTTATGTCCATGATGAATGATGTAAAGACTTCATTACTACTAACAGAAGGACAGTTGTAGTGTTATGTCCATGATGAATGATGTAAAGACTTCATTACTACTAACAGAAGGACAGTTGTAGTGTTTTGTCCATGATGAATGATGTAAAGGCTTCAATGTGTTTTATATTGAGCTGCTCTGTTAAATTCTGTTTGTTCATGTGAAATTGGAAAGTGTATTTTTCTATAATGTCGTTGTGGGTGTTTATCTTGAGCAACACCGTTGTATGGCTGCCAACTTGTCAAATAAAGCTTCCTAAAATGTGTTAGAAAATGTGTCAGTTTGTCACTTTCATGAGTTTGGAGTAATAACATGTTCCACTACTGAAGACATTGTCTCTAATCTAATGGAGTAATAACATGTTCCACTACTGAAGACATTGTCTCTAATCTAGTGGAGAAATAACATGTACCATTACTGAAGACATTGTCTCTAATCTAATGGAGTAATAACATGTTCCACTACTGAAGACATTGTCTCTAATCTAGTGGAGTAATAACATGTTCCACTACTGAAGACATTGTCTCTAATCTAATGGAGTAATAACATGTTCCACTACTGAAGACATTGTCTCTAATCTAATGGAGTAATAACATGTTCCACTACTGAAGACATTGTCTCTAATCTAATGGAGTAATAACATGTTCCACTACTGAAGACATTGTCTCTAATCTAGTGGAGAAATAACATGTTCCACTACTGAAGACATTGTCTCTAATCTAGTGGAGTAATAACATGTTCCACTACTGAAGACATTGTCTCTAATCTAATGGAGTAATAACATGTTCCACTACTGAAGACATTGTCTCTAATCTAGTGGAGAAATAACATGTTCCATTACTGAAGACATTGTCTCTAATCTAGTGGAGTAATAACATGTTCCACTACTGAAGACATTGTCTCTAATCTAGTGGAGTAATACCATGTTCCATTACTGAAGACATTGTCTCTAATCTAGTGGAGTAATAACATGTTCCACTACTGGAGAAATTGTCTCTAATCTAGTGGAGAAATAACATGTTCCATTACTGAAGACATTGTCTCTAATCTACTGGAGTAATAACATGTTCCACTACTGGAGAAATTGTCTCTAATCTAGTGGAGTAATAACATGTTCTACTATTGAAGACATTGTCTCTAATCTAGTGGAGTAATAACATGTTCCACTACTGAAGACATTGTCTCTAATCTAGTGGAATAATAACATGTTCCACTACTGAAGACATTGTCTCTAATCTAGTGGAGTAATAACATGTTCCACTACTGAAGACATTGTCTCTAATCTAGTGGAATAATAACATGTTCCACTACTGAAGACATTGTCTCTAATCTAGTGGAGTAATAACATGTTCCACTACTGGAGATCTGGGTTGTGCCTTTAAATTTCTAGAAAATGAACGACTAAGGAAGTATGTTTCACTTCTCTTTGTGACTTCTCTAACCCCAAACCCCGGCCTGGTCTGATTGGTCTGTTTTACAAGCATTCCCCGAAATCTTGCGATATTGTCCCTCTGAATTTAGACATATCTGGTGGGTTTTAGCACCATCAGAGAAGGTTTAAATGTACAGACTGAGGTAGGTGAAGATCACTGTATCACTAGCCCTAATGTACAGACTGAGGTAGGTCCAGATCACTGTATCACTAACCCTAATGCTCAGACCGAGGTAGGTCCAGATCACTGTATCACTAACCCTAATGTACAGACTAAGGTAGGTCCAGATTACTGTATCACTAACTTCAACCTTCTTCAACTCTAACTTCAATTATGTCCCTAAATTCAAGCCCAATCCTAATTTCAACTCTAACCCTTAAACCTTAACTTCAAAATGAATAGTTTGTTATAAATGATGTAACATGTTGTGGTTGTTATGAATGATGTAACATGTTGTGTTTGTTACTAATGATGTAACATGTTGTGTTATGAATGATGTAGCATGTTGTGTTATGAATGATGTAACATGTTGTGTTTGTTACTAATGATGTAACATGTTGTGTTATGAATGATGTAGCATGTTGTGTTATGAACGATGTAGCATGTTGTGTTATGAATGATGTAGCATGTTGTGTTATGAATGATGTAGCATGTTGTGTTATGAATGATGTAACATGTTGTGTTTGTTACTAATGATGTAACATGTTGTGTTATGAATGATGTAGCATGTTGTGTTATGAACGATGTAGCATGTTGTGTTATGAATGATGTAGCATGTTGTGTTATGAATGATGTAGCATGTTGTGTGTGTTAATAATTATGTAACATGTTGTGTTATGAATGATGTAGCATGTTGTGTTATGAATGATGTAGCATGTTGTGTTATGAATGATGTAGCATGTTGTGTTATGAATGATGTAGCATGTTGTGTTATAAACGATGTAGCATGTTGTGTTATGAATGATGTAGCATGTTGTGTTATGAATGATGTAGCATGTTGTGTTTGTTAATAATGATATAACATGTTGTGTTATGAATTATGTAGCATGTTGTGTTATGAATGATGTAGCATGTTGTGTTATGAATGATGTAGCATGTTGTGTTATGAATGATGTAGCATGTTGTGTGTGTTAATAATGATGTAACATGTTGTGTTATGAATGATGTAGCATGTTGTGTTACGAATGATGTAGCATGTTGTGTTATAAACGATGTAGCGTGTTGTGTTATGAACGATGTAGCATGTTGTGTTATGAATGATGTAGCATGTTGTGTTATGAATGATGTAGCATGTTGTGTTATAAACGATGTAGCGTGTTGTGTTATGAACGATGTAGCATGTTGTGTTATGAATGATGTAGCATGTTGTGTTATAAACGATGTAGCATGTTGTGTTATGAATGATGTAGCATGTTGTGTTATGAATGATGTAGCATGTTGTGTGTGTTAATAATGATGTAACATGTTGTGTTATGAATGATGTAGCATGTTGTGTTATGAATGATGTAGCATGTTGTGTTATGAATGATGTAGCATGTTGTGTTATGAATGATGTAGCATGTTGTGTTATGAATGATGTAGCATGTTGTGTTATGAACGATGTAGCATGTTGTGTTATGAATGATGTAGCATGTTGTGTTATGAATGATGTAGCATGTTGTATTATGAATGATGTAGCATGTTGTGTTTGTTAATAATGATATAACATGTTGTGTTATGAATTATGTAGCATGTTGTGTTATGAATGATGTAGCATGTTGTGTTATGAATGATGTAGCATGTTGTGTGTGTTAATAATGATGTAACATGTTGTGTTATGAATGATGTAACATGTTGTGTTATGAATGATGTAGCATGTTGTGTTATGAACGATGCAGCATGTTGTGTTATGAATGATGTAGCATGTTGTGTTATGAATGATGTAGCATGTTGTGTTATGAATGATGTAGCATGTTGTGTTATGAGTGATGTAGCATGTTGTGTTATGAATGATGTAGCATGTTGTGGTTGTTATGAATGATGTAGCATGTTGTGTTATGAATGATGTAGCATGTTGTGTTATGAATGATGTAGCATGTTGTGGTTGTTATGAATGATGTAGCATGTTGTGTTATGAACGATGTAGCATGTTGTGTTATGAATGATGTAGGATTTTGTGGTTGTTATGAATGATGTAGGATGTTGTGGTTGTTTTGAATGATGTAGCATGTTGTGTTATGAATGATGTAGCATGTTGTGTTATGTTGATGTAGCATGTTATGTTTGTTATTAACAATGTAGCAAGTTGTGTGTGTTATGAACGATGTAGCAAGTTGTGTTTGTTATGAACAATGTAGCATGTTGTGTTTGTTATGAACGATGTAGCAAGTTGTGTTTGTTAAGAACAATGTAGCATGTTGTGTTTGTTATGAACGATGTAAAATGTTGTCTTTGTTACGAATGATGTAGCATGTTATGCTATGAATGATGTAGAACGTTGTGTTTATTATGAAATGTAGCATGCTGTGTTTGTTATGAATGACGTAGCATGTTGTGTTTGTTGTGAATGACGTAGCATGTTATGCTATGAATGATGTAGCATGTTGTGGTTGTTATTAATGATGTGGCATGTTGTGTTATGAATGATGTACCATGTTGTGGTTGTTATTAATGATGTGGCATGTTGTGTTATGAATGATGTACCATGTTGTGGTTGTTATTAATGATGTGTTATGTTGTGTTATGAATGATGTAGCATGTTGTGGTTGTTATGAATGATATGGCATGTTCTGTTTGCTATGAATGATGTAGCATGTTGTGTTTGTTATGATTGATGCAACATGTTAAGCTATGAATGATGTAGCATGTTGTGTTTGTTACAATTGATGTAGAATTTTGTGTATGTTATGAATGATGTAGCATGTTTAGATTGTTATCAATGATATAGCATGTTGTAATGTTAATTAAATAAGAGTGATGTGGCATGTTGTGGTTGTTATGAATGATATAGCATGTTTTGTTTGTTATTAAGGATGTATCATGTTTTGTTTGTTATGAATGATGTAGCATGTTGTGTTATGAATGATGTAGCATGTTGTGTTATGAATGATGTAGCATGTTGTGTTATGAATGATGAAGCATGATGTGTTATGAATGATGTAGCATGTTGTGTTATGAATGATGTAGCATGTTTTGTTATGAATGATGTAGCATGTTGTGTTTGTTATGAATGATGTAGCATGTTGTGTTATGAATGATGAAGCATGTTGTGTTATGAATGATGTAGCATGTTGTGTTATGAATGATGTAGCATGTTTTGTTATGAATGATGTAGCATGTTGTGTTTGTTATGAATGATGTAGCATGTTGTGTTTGTTATGAATGATGAAGCAAGTTGTGTTTATTATGAACGATGTAGCATGTTGTGTTTGTTATGAATGATGTAGCATGTTATTTAAGGAATGATGTAGCATGTTGTGTTATGAATGATGTCACATGTTGTGTTTGTTATGAATGATGAAGCAAGTTGTGTTTATTATGAACGATGTAGCATGTTGTGTTTGTTATGAATGATGTAGCATGTTGTGTTATGAATGATGTAGCATGTTGTGTTGATGTAGCATGTTGTTTTTGTTACAATTGATGCAGCATTTTGTGTATGTTATGAATGATGTAGCATGTTTTGTTTGTTATCAATGATGTAGCATGTTGTGTTATGAATGATGTAGCATGTTGTGTTGATGTAGCATGTTGTTTTTGTTACAATTGATGTAGCATTTTGTGTATGTTATGAATGATGTAGCATGTTTTGTTTGTTATCAATGATGTAGCATGTTGTAATATTAATGATATAGCAAGTTATGTTAAGAATAATGTAGCATGTTGTGTTTGTTATGAATTATATGGTGTCTTTTGTTTGTTATGAATAATGTAGCATGTTTTGTTTTTTATTAATGATGTAGCGTGTTGTGTTATGAATGATGTAGCATGTTGTGTTGATGTAACATGTTGCGTTTGTTATGAACGATGAAGCAAGTTGTGTATGATATGAATGATGTAGCATGTTTTGTTTGTTATCAATGATGTAGCATGTTGTGTTTGTTATCAATGATGTAGCATGTTGTAATATTAATGATGTAGCAAGTTATGTTAAGAATGATGTAGCATGTTGTGTTGATGTAACATGTTGCGTTTGTTATGAATGATGTAGCATGTTTTGTTTGTTATGAATGATGTAGCATGTTGTTTTTATTACAATTGATGTAGCATTTTGTGTATGTTATGAATGATGTAGCATGTTTTGTTTGTTATCAATGATGTAGCATGTTGTAATATTAATGATGTAGCAAGTTATGTTAAGAATGATGTAGCATGTTGTGCTTGTTATGAATGATGTAGCGTGTTGTGTTATGAATGATGTCACATGTTGTGTTATGAATGATGTAGCATGTTGTGCTTGTTATGAATTATGTAGTGTGTTTTGTTTTATGAATGATGTCACATGTTGTGTTATGTTGATGTAGCATGTTGTGTTTGCTATGAATGATGTAGCATGTTGTTTTTATTACAATTGATGTAGCATTTTGTGTATGTTATGAATGATGTAGCATGTTTTGTTTGTTATCAATGATGTAGCATGTTGTAATATTAATGATGTAGCAAGTTATGTTAAGAATGATGTAGCATGTTGTGCTTGTTATGAATGATGTAGCGTGTTGTGTTATGAATGATGTCACATGTTGTGTTACGAATGATGTAGCATGTTGTGCTTGTTATGAATTATGTAGTGTGTTTTGTTTTATGAATGATGTCACATGTTGTGTTATGTTGATGTAGCATGTTGTGTTTGCTATGAATGATGTAGCATGTTGTGTTATGAATGATGTAGCATGTTTTGTTTTTTATTAATGATGTAGCATGTTGTGTTATGAATGATGTAGCATGTTGTGTTTGTTATGAATTACGTAGCATGTTGTGTTATCAATGATGGAGCATGTTGTAAAATTAATGATGTAGCAAGTCATGTTAAGAAATGTAGCATGTTGTGCTTGTTATGAATTATGTAGAATCGGCGTCCTATATCGCAACAAAGCATCCTTCACTCATGCTGCCAAACATACCCTCGTAAAACTGACCATCCTACCGATCCTCGACTTCGGTGATGTCATCTATAAAATATCCTCCAACACTCTACTCAACAAACTGGATGCAGTCTATCACTGTGCCATCCGTTTTTTCACCAAAGCCCCATACACTACCCACCATTGCGACCCGTAAGCACTCGTTGGTTGGCCCTCGCTTCATACTCGTCGCCAAACCCACTGGCTACAGGTTATCTACAAGTCTCTGCTAGGTATAGCCCGCCTTATCTCAGTTCACTGGTCACCATAGCAGCACCCACTCGTAGCACGCGCTCCAACAGGTATATCTCACTGGTCACCCCCAAAGCCAATTCCTCCTTTGGTAGTCTTTCATTCCAGTTCTCTGCTGCCCATGACTGGAATGAATTGCAAAAATCTCTGAAGCTGGAGACTCACATCTCCCTCACTAGCTTAAAGCACCAGCTGTCAGAGCAGTTTCCAGATCACCTGTACTTAGCCTATCTGTAAACAGCCTATCTATCTACCTACCTCATCCCCATACTGGTAAATACTGGTATTTATTATTTTGCTCCTTTGCACCTCCGTATCTCTACCTGCACGTTCATCTTCTGCCGGTCTACCATTCCAGTGTTTAATTGCTATATTGTAATTACTTCGCCACCGTGGCCTATTTATTTCCTTAACTTAACTCACCTCATTTATTATTGTTATTGACTGTATGTTTTGTTTACTCCATGTGTAACTCTGTGGTGTTGTATGTCGAATTGCTAAGCTTTATCTTGGCCAGGTCGCAGTTGCAAATGAGAACTTGTTCTTAACTAGCGTACCTGGTTAAATAAAGGTGAAAGAAAAAAAATGAGAGAAAAAAAAACATGTCGTGTGTTTTGTTTGTTATGAACGATGCGGCATGTTATGTTATGAATGATGTAACATGTTGTTTGTTATGAATGATGTAACAACCAGAACCCATAGGGCATTTCTCAGCGGTGGCAGCTCTGGTGAGGTACGTAGACCCCGCTCCACCTCTGGCTCGGCCCACTTAGGTGGCGGGGACCCACGCCGCCGAACCCTCGTAGCGGGCCTCGGACTGGGGACCCTCATTGCGGGGGCCGGATTGGGGACCCTTGTAGTGGGCCTCGGACTGGAGGGCGCCTCTGGAAGCTCCGGACTGAAAGGCGCCTCTGGAGGTTCCGGACTGGAGGGCGTCGCTGGAGGATCCGGACTGGAGGGCGTCGCTGGAGGCTCCGGACTGGAGGGCGTCGCTGGAGGATCCGGACTGGAGGGCGTCGCTGGAGGATCCGGACTGGAGGGCGTCGCTGGAGGCTCCGGGCTGGAGGGCGACTCTGGAGGGTTCGAACTGGAGGAAGACTCTGGAGGGAGGAGACGTCGAGACAGCCTGGAGCGTGGGGCTGCCACAGGGCCCACCAGGCTGGGGAGAACTACAGGAGGCCTGGTGTGTAGAGGAGGCACCGGATGAACAGGGCTATGGGGGAGCACTGGAGCTCTGGTGCGCAGCCTTGGCACCACTCCTCCAGGCTGAATGACCACTTTAGCCCGGCCCCTCCAGAGTGCTGTGGGAGAGCACTGGAGATCTGGTGCTTAACACTCGCACCTCTGCTCAATGCCCACTTTCGCCCAGCACCGGCGGAGCGCAGGCATAGGACGAACTGAACCCTCCCAACGCCCCGGAGACACAGTACGCAGAGCCGGTGGAGGATACCCTAGGCCGAAACGGCGCACCGGAGACCAAACACTCTGAGCTGGCACATTCCGCCCTGGCTGGATGCCCACTCTCGCATGGCACTTGCGGGGGGCTGGCATATAGCGCTCCGGGCTATGAGCGCACACTGGAGACACCGTGCGCTTCACCGCATAACACGGTGCCTGACCAGTTCCACGCTGCTTCCGGTAAGCACGGGGAGTTGGCTCAGGTCTATCGCCTGATTCCGCCAATCTCCCTGCTGCCTCTCGTGCCTGCTGCGCTGCCTTACCTCTTATCGTCGCCTCAGCTTTCGCTGCCTCTAGTTCTTCCTTCGAGCGGAAATATTCCCCAGCCTGTCTCCAGGGTCCCTGTCCGTCCAATATCTCCTCGCAAGTCCAGGAGTCCTGAACCCTCTGCTCCTCGTTACCACGCTGCTTGGTCCATTTGTGGTGGGTAGTTCTGTAACGCTCGTCTGATGAAGAAGGAGTCCAAGGTGCAGCGTGGTACGTGTTCATAATAATTTATTAAACCTGAAACACTGAAACAAAATAACAAAGTAGAACAAAATAAAACAGTTCTGTCTGGTGCAAACACAAAACAGAAAACAACTACCCACAAAACCACAGGTGGGAAAAAGCTACCTAAGTATGGTTCTCAATCAGAGACAACGATAGACAGCTGCCTCTGATTGAGAACCATGCCCGGCCAAACACAAAGAAATACAAACATAGAAAATTAACATAGACTGCCCACCCAAATCACACCCTGACCAAACCAAAATAGAGACATAAAAAGCTCTCTACAGTCAGGGAGTGACAGATTATTAGTGATCATGTTAGTAAAATGAGCCCATCTGGCATTTCTAATGGCCTTGTAATATATGCAAAGTTGCTCTCTCAGAATATCAAAATGAACCTACAACTTTGACTTCCACTTTCCCTCTGCCTTTCTGCAATTTCTCTTTAATTTATTAGTTTCCTCACTCATCTAAGGGACTCTCCATTTGGATGTGACCTTGTTCAACTTTACTGGAGCTATGGCACCAATGTTTGCCAATGATTTACAATGTTTTTATTTAATTAACATTTGTACTGGCAAAAAGTTAGTAAAAAGTGGTGATCAGATAAAGCAACATCAACAATAGAGGATATGTCAATAGAAAGCCCCTTGGTAATAACCAGGTCCAGAGTATGGCTGTGGTTATGGGTGGGCCCAGTAGAAAGCCCTTTGGTAATAACCAGGTCCAGAGTATGGCTGTGGTTATGGGTGGGCCCAGTAGAAAGCCCCTTGGTAATAACCAGGTCCAGAGTATGGCTGTGGTTATGGGTGGGCCCAGTAGAAAGCCCCTTGGTAATAGCCATGTCCAGAGTATGGCTGTGGTTATGGGTGGGCCCAGTAGAAAGCCCCTTGGTAATAACCAGGTCCAGAGTATGGCTGTGGTTATGGGTGGGCCCAGTAGAAAGCCCCCTGGTAATAACCAGGTCCAGAGTATGGCTGTGGTTATGGTGGCTGAGATTTAAACAGTATAACATGATGCTCTGATCTGGTGGCTGACATTTAAACAGTATAACATGATGCTCTGGTGGCTGACATTTAAACAGTATAACATGATGCTCAAAATACCCAAAGCCATCATGCCAAATGTCCTTACTGATAGCATTACTAAAAATAGAGGCTGTCTCCACCCCACACATAGACGTATCAGAGCAGTAGATCTGTGTCTGTTTGAGGTTATAGCTGTTTGTGAACAACATCACCCATTGTTAAACACCTCTGTTCCTCTGTTACACATTTCACATACATTTTGGGTCATTTAACTCTTGTCCAGAGCAACTTACAGTAGTGAGTTTATACATTATTGTACTTTGTCCTGTACTGGTCCCCCGTGGGAATCAAACCCACAATCCTACATTGCAAGGGCCATTCTCTACCAACTGAGCCACACTGGAATCAGACGAACCACAACCCTGTCAGTCCATCTCTGTACTTCTCCTTTCTCTTCTCTCTCCCTCCTTCCCTTTTCACACCAACGGACTTATCTTTAGACTCTGCGGCCGCCATCAACAGCATCAGCAACTGAGAGGTGTGAAATTTCCACAACAGAGCAAATTTTTCATGCATCTTTTCATTCTCTCTAGACGCTGCAGCCTTGTCCTCAAGTTAGTTTATCATGAGAACATAGACACCACTGACTGGAACCATTTTTCTATGGAACCAATTATCTTTAGCAGCACCAGTTTATGGGTGCCAACTTGCCAAATAAAGCTTCAGAGACCTGGAGGTTCTATGTGTTTTATCCTGATCTGTCCACTAGATGGCAGTGTTCCATGTGTTGTATCCTGATTTGTCCACTAGATGGCAGTGCTCCATGTGTCCACTATTTTATGTGTTTATTTATTTCACCTTTATTGAACCAGGTAGGCTAGTTGAGAACAAGTTCTCATTTGCAACTGTGACCTGGCCAAGATAAAGCTTAGCAATTCGACACATACAACAACACAGAGTTACACATAGAATAAACAAAACATACAGTCAATAATACAGTAGAACAAAAGAAAACAAAAATGCTATATACAGTGAGTGCAAATGAGGTAAGTTAAAACTAGTTGATGCCAGGAGTTCCTCTAGAGGAACACCCTCCCCCCGTTCAGCTCAAACCGTGGCGCATGGAACGCAAAAATATTCTTAGAAATATTTAACCTCCACACATTAACAAGTCCAATAGCTCAAATGAAAGATAAACACCTTGTTCATCTACCCAGCATGTCAGATTTTTTAAATGTTTTACGGCGAAAACACACCACACATTTATATTAGACCACCACCGAAACCAAGACAAGCGGCAGCCATTTTGTCCCAGAAAATATAAAATTATAAAAGCAGGATTAAAAAATAAATCGCTCACTAACCTTTTGAAAATCTTCATCAGATGACAGTGATAGGACATGTTACACAGTACATTTTTTTTTTTCAATAATATGCCATATATATCCATAAATGTCCATTTACAATGTGCTCATGTTCAGAAATTACTCAAAAATGCCCGCAGGAAATCTAGGTAGCTCGGCAAGATAACGTAAATAGACATCATAAACTTTGGCTAAATATACATGTTCTACATATAGTTAGAAAGATACACTGCTTCTTTATGCAACCGCTGTGTTAGATTTATTTTTAACGTTACAGAAATCGCACACTATTCCATATGCTGAGACAGCGCTCAGTTCCAAGCTACATTTCCACGTAATGTTGGAGTCAACAGAAACACAGATTTAAGCATAAATATTCCCTTACCTTCGATGGTCTTCGTTCAGAATGTTCTGGAAGGGTTCATACTTACCCAATACATCGTTTGGTTTCAAGTCTTGCGTCTTTGTATTAGCTACTGCTAATAACATCAGCTGAAATGCACCCAAAACGTCCTCTGGTCCGGAAACGCTGCGCATCAAAACTTCAAAATTACATATTATATGTCGACTAAACAGGTCAAACTAAGTGCAGAAGCAAGCTTTATGATGTTTTTAACACACAAAACAAATTTCAATTCAACCGGGCATCGTTTGCTCTTCCCAGGAGTGCTGGAACAAAGGAATGGCTGTGACCAATTCGCGCCCTAACGCACAGGTTTTTTTCTCGCGACACTTACTCAAATCACTCCCATAGGGCCAATTCTCGCGCGATTTGAACGATTGAAAGAAAGAGGACATCTAGTGGAAGAGATGGAAAGTGTCCCCAGATCCATAAGTGGTCGGGAAGGGTGGGGGCCATGACGTCAAAGTTGCTCCAACTTTCATGACCACAAAAACTAGTTTGGAAGAATGCATGCCCTGTGAGTTCTGCTATACTTACAGACATACGGTTTTAGAAGCTTTAGAGTGTTTTCTATCCAATAATAATTATTATATGCATATATTAGCAATTTTTGACAATTTTTTGTTCAGTTTACTAGGGGTACCCAATTTCTCCAAAGGGGGCGTAAATCTGCCATGCCTTCAAAGAGGTGGCGAAGTAATTACGATATAGCAATTAAACACTGGAATGGTAGATCGGCAGAGGATGAATGTGCAGGTAGAGATACTGGGGTGCAAAGGAGCTAAAAAATAATACCAGTATGGGGATGAGGTAGGTAGATAGATTGGCTGTTTACAGATGGGCTATGTACAGGTGCAATGATCTGTAAGCTGCTCTGACAGCTGGTGCTTAAAGCTAGTGAGGGAGATTTGAGTCTCCAGCTTCAGAGATTTTTGCAATTCGTTCCAGTCATGGGCAGCAGAGAACTGGAAGGAAATTGGCTTTGGTGACCAGCGAGCTGAGATAAGGCGGGGCTTTACCTAGCAGAGACTTGTAGATAACCTGTAGCCAGTGGATTTGGCGACGAGTATGAAGCGAGGGCCAACCAACGAGACGCGTACAGGTCGCAATGGTGGATAGTGTATGGGGCTTTGGTGACAAAAAGGATGGCACTGTGATAGACTGCATCCAGTTTGTTGAGTAGAGTGTTGGAGGCTATTTTATAGATGACATCACCGAAGTCGAAGATCAGTAGGATGATCAGTTTTACGAGGGTTTGTTTGGCAGCATAAGTGAAGGATGCTTTGTTGCGATATAGGAAGCCGATTCTAGATTTAATTTTGGATTGGAGATGCTTAATGTGAGTCTGGAAGGAGAGTTTACAGTCTAACCAGACACCCAGGTATTTGTAGTTGTCCACGTATTCTAAGTCAGAGCCGTCCAGAGTAGTGATGCTGGACGGGCAAGCAGGTGCGGGCAATGATCGATTGAATAGCATGTATTTAGTTTTACTTGCGTTTAAGAGCAGTTGGAAGCAACGGAAGGAGAGTTGTATGGCATTGAAGTTCGTCTGGAGGTTAGTTAACACAGTGTCCAAGGAGGGGCCAGAAGTATACAGAATGGTGTCATCTGCGTAGAGGTGGATCAGAGAATCACCAGCAGCAAGAGCAACGTCATTGATGTATACAGAGAAAAGAGTCGGCCCAAGGGTTGAACCATGGGGCACCCCCATAGAGACTGTCAGAGGTCCAGACGACAGGCCCTCCGATTTGACACAATGAACTCTATCAGAGAAGTAGTTGGTAAACCAGGCGAGGCAATCATTTGAGAAACCAAGGCTGTCGAGTCTGCCAATAAGAATGATGTGATTTACAGAGTCGAAAGCCTTGGCCAGGTCGATGAATACGGCTGCTCAGTAATGTCTCATCGATGGTGGTTATGATGTCGTTTAGGACCTTGAGCGTGGCTGAGGTGCACCCATGACCAGCTCTGAAACCAGATTGCATAGCGGATAGCGGAGAAGGTATGGTGGGATTCGAAATGGTCAGTAAATCTGTTGGTTAACTTGGCTTTCGAAGACCTTAGAAAGACAGGGTAGGATAGATATAGGTCTGTAGCAGTTTGGGTCTAGAGTGTCACCCCCTTTGAAGAGGGGGATGACCGCGGCAGCTTTCCAATCTTTGGGAATCTCAGACGATACGAAAGAGAGGTTGAACAGGCTAGTAATAGGGGTTGCAACAATTTCGGCAGATAATTTTCAGAAAGAGAGGGTCCAGATTGTCTAGCCCGGCCGATTTGTAGGGGTCCAGATTTTGCAGCTCTTTCACAACATCAGCTATCTGGATTTGGGTAAAGGAGAAATGGTGGGGGCTTTGGCGGGTTGTTGTGGAGGGTGCAGGGCAGTGGACCGGGGTAGGGGTAGCCAAGTGGAAAGCATGGCCAGCCGTAGAGAAATGCTTATTTATCGGTGGTGACAGTGTTTCCTAGCCTCAGAGCAGTGGGCAGCTGGGAGGAGGTGCTCTTATTCTCCATGGACTTTACAGTGTCCCAGAACTTTTTTGCGTTAGCACTACAGGATGCAAATTTCTGTTTGAAAAAGCTTGCCTTAGCTTTCCTAACTGCCTGTGTATATTTGTTCCTAACTTCCCTGAAAAGTTGCATATCATGGGGTCTATTCAATGCTAATGCAGAACGCCACAGGATGTTTTTGTGCTGGTCAAGGGCAGACCGGTCTGGAGTGAACCAAGGAATATATCTATTCCTAGTTCCAAAAATTTTGAGAGGGGCATGCTTATTTAAGATGGTGAAGAAGGCACTTTTAAAGAATAGCCAGGCGCCATCTACTAACGGGATGAGGTCAATGTCATTCCAGGATACCCCGGCCAGGTCGATTAGAAAGGCTTGCTCACAGAAGTGTTTCAGGGAGCGTTTGACAGTGATGAGGGGTGGTCGTTTGATCGCAGACCCACTGCAGGCAATGAGGCAGTGATCGCTGAGATCTCGATTGAAAACAGCAGAGGTGTATTTGGAGGGCGAATTAGTTAGGATGACATCTATGAGGGTGCCGTGTTTACTGATTTGGGGTTGTACCTGGTAGGTTCATTGACAATTTGTGTGAGATTGAGGGCATCAAGCTTAGTCTGTAGGATGGCCGGGGTGTTAAGCATGTCCCAGTTTAGGTCACCTAGTAGCACAAGCTCAGAAGATAGATGGGGGGCAACAATTCACATATGGTATCGAGGGCACAGCTGGGGGCAGAGGGAGGTCTATAGCAAGTGGCAACAGTGAGAGACTTGTTTCTGGAAAGGTGAATTTTTAGAAGTAGAAGCTCAAATTGTTTGGGTACAGACTTAGATAGTAATATAGAACTCTGCAGGCTATCTTTGCAGTGGATTGCAACACCGCCCCCTTTGGCAGTTCTATCTTGGCGGATAGTTAGGAATGGATATTTCAACGTTTTTGGTGGTTTTCCTAAGCCAGATTTCAGACACGGCTAAGACATCTGGGTTGGCCGAGTGTGCTAAAGCAGTGAGTAAAACAAACTTAGGGAGTAGGCTTCTAATGTTAACATGCATGAAACCAAGGCTTTTACGGTTGTAGAAGTCAACAAATGAGAGAGCCTGGGGGATGGGAGTGGAGCTAGGCACTGCAGGACCTGGATTAACCTCCACATCACCAGAGGAACAGAGGAGAAGTAGGATAAGGGTACGGCTAAAGACTATACGAACTGGCCGTCTAGCACGTTCGGAACAGAGAGTAAAAGGAGCAGGTTTCTGGGCACGATAGCATAGATTCAAGGCATAGTGTACAGACAAAGGTAAGGTAGGATGTGAGTACATTGGAGGTAAACCTAGGTATTGAGTAATGAAGAGAGAGATTTAGTCTCTGGAGATGTTTAAACCAGGTGATGTCATCGCATATGTAGGAGGTGGAACAACATGGTTGGTTAAGGCATATTGAGCAGGGCTAGAGGCTCTACGGTTAAATAAGACAGTAATCACTAACCAGGACAGTAATGGACAAGGCATATTGATATTAGAGAGAGGCATGTGTAGTCAAGTGAACATATGGGTCCAGTGAGTGGTTGGGCTGGCTGGGGACACATCGATTCAGACAGTTAGCAGGCCGATGCTAACAAGCTAACAGTTAGTAGGCCGGGGCTAAACAAGCTAGCAGCTAGTAGACCGGGGCAAGCTATCAGTTAGCAGGCCAGGTTAGCAAGCAAGCAGTTAGCATGGGCTAGCAGTTACAGACCGGGCAGGTAAGCTAGCAGTTAGCAGGCCAGGCCGGCAGCTAGCAGTTAGTAGACCGGGGCAAGCTAGCAGTTAGCAGGCCCGGTTTAGCAAGCAGTTAGCAGGGGCAAGCAGTTAGCAAGGGCTAGCAGTTAGCAGACCGGTTTAGCAAGCAAGCAGTTAGCAAGGGCTGGCAGTTAGCAGACCGGGGAGGCAAGTTAGCAGTTAGCAGACCGGGCCCGGCAAGCTAGCAGTTAGCCAACCGGGTTAGCAAGCAAGCAGATAGCAGGGGCTAGAAAGTTAGCCTTTGGGGGACATCGCGATGGGGATAAATCTGTTCTTGCCTCTTCGTGCGGTGACGTCGATAGACCAGTCGTGGCATTAGTAGGGTTCCAAGTAGCTCTAGGTAGCTAGCAGGCCTAGCAGGTTAGCATAACGGGCCTTCAGCGGGCGTCGCGCCTGAGGGGCCTGTTGGGAGTCCTCGGGCAGATTATGTCGGTATTCCAGTCGTAGGGGACCTGCGGGGTTCCATGCCCCGTACCGGCTGTAGAAGGGGCCCGGATATTGTAGCCCAGGAGTATACTTCGGTGGTAGCACAGGAGCCCTGGAAACGCTAGCCAGGAGTCATCATCCGGTATTGCGGTTAGCTAGTTGTGAAGACCCAGATGAAAATGGTCAGTTTGCGGTAGGAATCCGGGGATAAAAATAACAGGTCCGTTATGCTCTGGTTAGAGTCACGTTGTTCGAACTGACGAGAGCTTTCCGAGCTGAAGGTTAGCTGAAGACCGCTGGCAATGTTTTGCTGACTGATAGCTGGTAGTTAGCTGGCTAGCTTCAGTTGAGGGATTCCAGATCCGAAGTAAATATAAATACTTTAGGAAAAAAAAGCAGATCCACACCACATTGGGTGAGGCGGGTTGCAGTTGAGTATTTAGATTGAGGTTTATGGAAATATTTTAAAGGACATGCGACGAAATTGATGCAAAACGATATATACAAGGGACACGACAGGACAAAGACGTCTGACTGCTACGCCATCTTGGATTCGAAAACGAGATGGCAGTGTTCCATGTGTTGTATCCTGACTTGTCCACTAGATGGCAGTGCTCCATTTGTTGTATCCTGATGTGTCCACTAGATGGCAGTGCTCCATGTGTTGTATCCTGATATGTCCACTATATGGCAGTGCTCCATGTGTTGTATCCTGATATGTCCACTATATGGCAGTGCTCCATGTGTTGTATCCTGATATGTCCACTATATGGCAGTGCTCCAAGTGTTCTGACTTGTCCACTAGATGGCAGTGCTCCATGTGTTGTATCCTGATCTGTCCACTAGATGGCAATGTTCCATGTGTCCACTAGATGGCAGTGCTCCATGTGTTGTATCCTGATATGTCCACTAGATGGCAGTGCTCCATGTGTCCACTAGATGGCAGTGTTCTACGTGTTGTATCCTGATATGTCCACTAGTTGGCAGTGCTCCATGTGTCCACTAGATAGCAGTGTTCCACGTGTTGTAATGGTGTGATGCTGAACACTGTTATGCATCTATTACATTCCCTGGCTGCAGACATGAATGAAACTTTAAATAGAAGTTGTCCCTAACCACAGATCTAGGATCAGATTACTCTACCTACAATCCCGATGCCATGCTATCAAATCAAATAACAGTGTATTTGTCACATGCTCCGAATACAACAGGTGTCGACCTTGACCGTGAAAAGTTTACTTACAAGCCCCTAACCAACAATGTAGTTCAAGAAATAGAGTTAAGAAAATATTTACTAAATAAACTAAAGTAAAAAAGAAAATATAAAGTAACACAATAAAATTACATAACAATAACGAGGCAGGGGGTGCCGGTACCAAGTCAATATGTGGAGATACAGGTTAGACCAGGTAATTTATACTGTAGGTAGGGGTAAAGTGACTATGATATATAGATAATAAACAGTAGTACAGGTTAGACCAGGTAATTTATACTGTAGCTAGGGGTAAAGATACTATGATATAGATAATAAACAGTAGTACAGGTTATACCAGGTAATTTGTACTGTAGGTAGGGGTAAAGATACTATGATATAGATAATAAACAGTGGTACAGGTTAGACCAGGTAATTTATACTGTAGGTAGGGGTAAATTGACTATTATATATAGATAATATACAGTGGTACAGGTTAGACCAGGTAATTTATACTGTAGGTAGGGGTAAAGTGACTATGATATATAGATAATATACAGTGGTACAGGTTAGACCAGGTAATTTATACTGTAGGTAGGGGTAAAGAGACTATGATATATAGATAATATACAGTGGTACAGGTTAGACCAGGTAATTTATACTGTAGGTAGGGTTAAAGAGACTATGATATAGATAATAAACAGTAGTACAGGTTAGACCAGGTAATTTGTACTGTAGGTAGGGGTAAAGATAATATGCAGCAGTGCAAAACAAATGTAAATGTCCGGGTGGCAATTTTATAAATTTTTCAGCAGTCTTATAGCTTGGGGGTAAAAGCTGTTAAAAGAAGCCTTTTGGACCCAGACTTGGTGCTCCGGTACTGCTTGTCATGTGGTAACATGGAGAACAGTCTAAGACTTGATGACTGGAGTCTCAACCCATTTTATGGGCTTTCCTCTGACAACGGCTGGTATATAGGTCCTGGATGGCAGGAAGCTTGCTTCCCCAGTGATGTACTGCGCCATACGCACTACCCTCTGTAGTGCCTTGCTGTCGCAGGCCGATCAGCTGCCATACTAGGTAATGATGCAACCAGTCAGGATGCACCCGCTGCACTACAGCCCCGTCGATGTCAATGAGGGCCTGTTCTGCCCTACTTTTCCTGTAGTCTACGATCCTCTCCTTTGTCTTGCTCACATTGAGGGGAGCTTGTTGTCTTGGCACTATACTGCAGGTCTCTGACCTCTTCCCTATAGGCTGTCTCATCGTCGTCGGTGATCAGGCCTACCACCGTTGTGTCGTCAGCAAACTTAATGATGGTGTTGGAGACCTGCGTGGACAATCAGTTGTGGGTGAACAGGGAGTACAGGAGGGGACTAAGCATGCACCGCTGTGGGTTCCCGGGGTTGAGGATCACTAAGCTAAGGACCCGGGGACTAAACACTTCCCTCTAAAACTGGATCCTGGACTTCCTGACGGGCCACACCCAGGTGGTAAGGGTAGGCAACAACACATCTGCCACGCGCGGCACTATGGTGTTGAACACTGAGCTGTAGTCAATGAACAGCATTCTCACATAGGTGTTCATTTTGTCCAGGTGGGAAAGGGCAGTGTGGTGTGCGATTGAGATTGCGTCATCTGTGGATCTGTTGGGGCGATATTCCAATTTGGGTAGGTATAGGGTTTCCGGGATGATGGTGTTGATGTGAGCCATGACCAGCCTTTCAAAGCACTTCATGGCTACATGAGTGCTACTGGGCGGTAGTCTTTTAGGCAGGTTACCTTCGCATTCTTGGGCACAGGGACGATGGTGGTCTGCTTGAAACGTGGGTATTACAGACATGGTCAAGGAGAGGATGTACAAAAACACACAATAGCACAATTGGTTAGGGGACTGTAAAACGGCAGCCATTCTCCTCTCCTCTCTTGACACCGACAACAGTGTCTGCTCAGTGTTTATGGAAACAGTGTTGATTGTTGTGTTGTGACAAGGTAGGGGTGGTATACAGAAGATATCCCTATCTGGTAAAAGACCAAGTCCATATTATGGAAAGAACAGCTCAAATAAGCAAAAAGAAACAACAGTCCATCATTACTTGACGACATTAAAACCTCTAGTGACTCCTCATCACGCATGAGGGAGCGTAATCATCGACTGACACTAATTAGCATAACGCAACGGACTTACATATTCCTAGAAAATATTCCTATTCATGAAAATCACAAGTGAAATATATTGAGACACAGCTTAGCCTTTTGTTAATCACCCCGTCATCTCCGATTTTCAAAATATGCTTTACAGCCAAAGCTAGACAAGCATTTGTGTAAGTTTATCGATAGCCTAGCATAGCATTTTGTCCAGCTAGCAGCAGGTAACTTGGTCACGGATATCAGAAAAGCAATCAAATTAAATCGTTTACCTTTGATGAGCTTCGGATTTTTTCACTCACGAGACTCCCAGTTAGATAGCCAATGTTCCTTTCTTCCAAAAATATTATTTTTGTAGGCGAAATAGCTCTGTTTGTTCTTCACGTTTGGCTGAGAAATCAACCGGAAATTGCAGTCACAAAAACGCCGAAAAATATTTCAAATTAGCTCCATAATATCGACAGAAACATGGCAAACGTTGTTTATAACAATCCTCAAGGTGTTTTTCAAATATCTATTCGATAATATATCCACCGGGACAATTAGCTTTTCAGTAGGACCGATTGGAATAATGGCTACCTCTGTATTTTACGCGAGAATCTCTCTGGGAGCATCAGGTGACCACTTGCGCAATGTCGCCCCTTACGGGTATTCTTCAACATAAATGCGTAACACTACGTCACAATGCTGTAGACACCTTGGGGAATACAGAGAAAAAGTAATCTGGTTGATAGCCCATTCACTGCTCAATAGGGACACATTGGAATGCAGCTTTCAAAACATGAGGCACAAAACACGTGGATTTTTCTCAGGCTTTCGCCTGCAACATCAGTTCTGTTATACTCACAGACAGTTTTTTTACAGTTTTTGAAACTTTAGAGTGTTTTCTATCCTAAACTGTCAATTATATGCATATTCTAGCATCTTGTCCTGACAAAATATCCCATTTACTACGGGCACGTTATTTTTCCAAAAATGAAAATACTGCCCCCTAGTCACAAAAGGTTATTAAGGTCAGTCAATAAAACCACATATCTATTTTTTTCTTTCTATAAGGCAGCTCCAAAATGCAAGTGTTTCAGCTCAGTGCTTTCTGTGGTGGTGGTGAGGCAGCCAGCAGAAAATACATAGCGTAGGGGTTGGTAATGTTCTGTAGTTGCGCCGTGATTGGCTCAGTGTTCTGTCACTCATAGGGACACAACGTCACAGCAAAATCTACAGGGAGAGCTCAAAAATTCAAGCCCCTTGGGTGCTACCATAGAGTTACATTAGAAGTGCCATCCAAGAAGGCTCAAGGTCATTGACCACAGATATAATGACATCAAATCATGTTACATCTACCATAGCTTTGGCTGCACTGATCATTCCAAGTCGGGATCTACTGCCTCTTTCTAGAGCTCCGACCTGAAGATAACTTATGTCATGATTCAACCTTGTTTTTTTTCAGAATTCCCAGTTGTCTTGAAAGCACCATTACTTTGATGAGAAAATTTGCCCCCAAGAAGGACTGCCGTGCCACCTCCAAAAATGTTTTGTATGCTGTTGCATAAATTATGTAATATGCCAGGTACTAGATATGTATACTGTAGCTAAGAAAGTCATCCTACGTGTATGTTGGGTAATAAGTTGTTCCTCACCCAAATAAGCCTACATAGAGGTATTTGACTAGGGAGAATACTGTAAGAGCGGCCTACATAGAGGTATGTGACTAGGGAGAATACTGTAAGAGCGGCCTACATAGAGGTATGTGACTAGGGAGAATACTGTAAGAGCGGTCTACATAGAGGTATGTGACTAGGGAGAATACTGTAAGAGCGGCCTACATAGAGGTATGTGACTGTAGGTGGAGGTATAGAGGTATGGGACTGTAGGTGGAGATATAGAGGTATGGGACTGTAGGTGGAGGTATAGAGGTATGGGACTGTAGGTGGAGGCAGAGAGGTATGGGACTGTAGGTGGAGGTATAGAGGTATGGGACTGTAGGTGGAGGTATAGAGGTATGTGACTGTAGGTGGAGGTATAGAGGTATGTGACTGTAGGTGGAGGTAAAGAGGTATGTGACTGTAGGTGGAGGTATCTGACTGTAGGTGGAGGTAAAGAGGTATGGGACTGTAGGTGGAGGTATCTGACTGTAGGTGGAGGTAAAGAGGTATGGGACTGTAGGTGGAGGTATCTGACTGTAGGTGGAGGTAAAGAGGTATGGGACTGTAGGTGGAGGTATCTGACTGTAGGTGGAGGTAAAGAGGTTTGTGACTGTAGGTGGAGGTAAAGAGGTATGTGACTGGAGGTGGAGGTAGAGAGGTATGGGACTGTAGGTGGAGGTAAAGAGGTATGTGACTGTAGGTGGAGGTAAAGAGGTATGGGACTGTAGGTGGAGGTATAGAGGTATGGGACTGTAGGTGGAGGTATAGAGGTATGGGACTGTAGGTGGAGGTGGAGGTATAGAGGTATGGGACTGTAGGTGGAGGTATAGAGGTATGGGACTGTAGGTGGAGGTATAGAGGTATGGGACTGTAGGTGGAGGTATAGAGGTATGGGACTGTAGGTGGAGGTATAGAGGTATGGGACTGTAGGTGGAGGTATAGAGGTATGTGACTGCAGGTGGAGGTATCTGACTGTAGGTGGAGGTATAGAGGTATGGGACTGTAGGTGGAGGTAAAGAGGTATGTGACTGCAGGTGGAGGTATCTGACTGTAGGTGGAGGTATAGAGGTATGGGACTGTAGGTGGAGGTGGAGGTATAGAATATGGGACTGTATGTGCGGGTAAGGATGACAGAGGCAGAATATATTACCGTTAACCCGGTATTTATTTCCTTCACACAGTAATTTGGGGGAAAAGGGGCTGGACCAAAGCAAAGAAAGTAAAAGTGAAGGAATCCCCTCCTACCTATCTACCCACTACTGACCTATCTTAGCACCACCTGGCGCACTAGCCAAAATACAGGGGAGGGTCTTACCTATCTACCCACTACTTACCTATCTTAGCACCACCTGGCGCGCTAGCCAAAATACAGAGGAGGGTCCTACCTATCTACCCACTACTTACCTATCTTAGCACCACCTAGCGCGCTAACCAAAATACAGAGGAGGGTCCTACCTATCTACCCACTACTGACCTATCTTAGCACCACCTGGCGCGCTAACCAAAATACAGGGGAGAGTCCTACCTATCTACCCACTACTTACCTATCTTAGCACCACCTGGCGCGCTAACCAAAATACAGAGGAGGGTCCTACCTATCTACCCACTACTTACCTATCTTAGCACCACCTGGCGCGCTAACCAAAATACAGGGGAGGGTCTGCCCAGGTCTTACATTGTGACAGAGTACATACTACGGGTATATGTATGCCCGCAGGCCTCTTGCCTAAGCACTCCCAAGGTGCCTTCCCCTTCGGGAACAAATGAAACAGAATAATACACATTTAGAGTGAACAATTTCGATAATCAAAAACAAAGAGTCCTATTGGCACACACATACCTCAGAAGGACCTGCTACAAAATAATTTACAGACCAACAACAAAACACAGGACATATATGTATGCCCCCAGTACCAAGAAGCTCTCTCTCCTAACAAAGGAACACTGGCTTTTCAAGCTGCAGAAGGAGTCCTCATTGTAATAGAAACTCTCCCAGCGAGAGGGCGGGGTCAGAGCTACAATCAATGGGGTGAACCAATCAGCTGCTTGGAATCCAGAAAGCCATTTCCTGAAACGCACACATACACAAAAACTACAAACCCAAAACACAGAAACTGGGGAAAGTAACAATTGATCATATAAAATAAATGTTGTGGATTAGCTAGATAGTTGAGCAGTATGGCACAAATGACTGGGGATGTAGGTGAAACCTGGAATGGAGTATTTAGAATGCCCTGGGGGCTGTAGGGGAAACCTGGAATGGAGTATTTAGAAGATACTCAAGACCCTGGGGGCTGTAGGGGAAACCTGGAATGGAGCATTTAGAAGATACTCAAGGCCCTGGGGGCTGTAGGGGGAACCTGGAATGGAGTATTTAGAATGCCCTGGGGGCTGTAGGGGAAACCTGGAATGGAGTATTTAGAAGATACTCAAGGCCCTGGGGGCTGTAGGGGGAACCTGGAATGGAGCATTTAGAAGATACTCAAGGCCCTGGGGGCTGTAGGGGGAACCTGGAATGGAGTATTTAGAACGCCCTGGGGGCTGTAGGGGAAACCTGGAATGGAGTATTTAGAAGATACTCAAGACCCTGGGGGCTGTAGGGGGAACCTGGAATGGAGTATTTAGAAGATACTCAAGGCCCTGGGGGCTGTAGGGAAACCTGGAATGGAGCATTTAGAAGATACTCAAGGCCCTGGGGGCTGTAGGGGGAACCTGGAATGGAGTATTTAGAATGCCCTGGGGGCTGTAGGGGGAACCTGGAATGGAGCATTTAGAAGATACTCAAGACCCTGGGGGCTGTAGGGGAAACCTGGAATGGAGTATTTAGAAGATACTCAAGGCCCTGGCGGCTGTAGGGGAAACCTGGAATGGAGTATTTAGAAGATACTAAAGGCCCTGGGGGCTGTAGGGGAAACCTGGAATGGAGCATTTAGAAGATACTCAAGGCCCTGGGGGCTGTAGGGGGAACCTGGAATGGAGTATTTAGAAAATACTCAAGGCCCTGGGGGCTGTAGGGAAACCTGGAATGGAGCATTTAGAAGATACTCAAGGCCCTGGGGGCTGTAGGGGACACCTGGAATGGAGCATTTAGAAGATACTCAAGGCCCTGGGGGCTGTAGGGGGAACCTGGAATGGAGCATTTAGAAGATACTCAAGGCCCTGGGGGCTGTAGGGGGAACCTGGAATGGAGCATTTAGAAGATACTCAAGGCCCTGGGGGCTGCAGGGGGAACCTGGAATGGAGCATTTAGAAGATACTCAAGGCCCTGGGGGCTGTAGGGGGAACCTGGAATGGAGCATTTAGAAGATACTCAAGGCCCTGGGGGCTGCAGGGGGAACCTGGAATGGAGCATTTAGAAGATACTCAAGGCCCTGGGGGCTGTAGGGGAAACCTGGAATGGAGTATTTAGAAGATAAATAAAAAAAAAGTGAGTGGAATTAAAAACAGAGTGGTTGTGATGTCATTCAGAACTGATTAAAAAACAGACTACATGATTGAGGAAAATCATTAATTTAATTCTATATGCTACAAAGACAAAAGCAATATCTTACCAGGATTATTCATTGAAAAATAATGATTTTGCACTATAAAACAAAAGCCTACATTAGTTATGTTTAAACAAAATAAAGTAAATAATTGTAATAATTGAATTCTCCTCTCCTGTATGTTTTCTATCTCTGTAACATGTAAAGGTATAACATTATACTGAACCTGTAACAATAATGCCTGAACCTCAACACCTATCAGTTGATCTGTATAGACATGAAAAGTTAAGGCATTTACAATGTATCAACCATAAGGCTATAGAGTATATGACCAGTATATGACTGATGTTGAAGGACAGCTGCTGAATGAATAATACAACACACATTATATTAAAACACATTCCAATCAGAATAATACATGTATCAGTTAATAGATCACATTTGATCAAATGCCACTATTGTTCCAGCAGGTGGAGCTACAATGTAACAACATACAGCATTGTGACTCACAGTTCTATATTAGAATTCCATGAGTTCCATTCTGATGGTTGTTATGGTGATCAGGTGATCTCAGCCTCTCTTTTCTTCAACACGATCACCTGTTCAACACAGAAGTCGTTCATCAGTGTGGCCATGTATTTACTTATCCAATACAGTAACATTTAGATATTTAAATCATATATAATGATTTACTAGTCAATACTGTGTTACTTAGAATTCAATCAAAATCTCTTCCAATGGGGCTCCTGCTTATGTCCAGTTCTCCGTTATCAATACCAGGGCAATTTACTAATTATCAATATCAGGGCATTTACCATTTATCAATACCAGGGATATTTACTATGTATCAATACCTGGGCAATTTACTCCTTGTCAATACCAGGGCAAATGACGAATTATCAATAGCAGGGCTATTTAACATTTATCAATAACAGGGGAATTAACTATTTATCAATACCAGGGCTATTTACCATTTATCAATACCAGGGCCATTTACTATTTATGAATACCAGGACTATTTACTATTTATCAATACCAGGGAGTACAGTTATCAACACTAAACATGGTTCAATCAGAGATACAGTTATCAACACTTCACAACATGGTTCAATCAGAGCTACAGTTATCACCACTTTAAACATGGTTCAATCAGAGATACAGTTATCAACACTTTACAACATGGTTCAATCAGAGCTACAGTTATCAACACTTTACAACATGGTTCAATCAGAGATACAGTTATCAACACATTACAACATGGTTCAATCAGAGATACAGTTATCAACACTTTACAACATGGTTCAATCAGAGATACAGTTATCAACACTTTACAACATGGTTCAATCAGAGATACAGTTATCAACACATTACAACATGGTTCAATCAGAGCTACAGTTATCAACACTCTACAACATGGTTCAATCAGAGATACAGTTATCAACACTTTACAACATGGTTCAATCAGAGATACAGTTATCAACACTTTACAACATGGTTCAATCAGAGATACAGTTATCAACATGGTTCAATCAGAGATACAGTTATCAACATGGTTCTATCCGAGATACAGTTATCAGCATGGTTCAATCAGAGATACAGTTATCAACACTTTACAACATGGTTCAATCAGAGATACAGCATGGTTCAATCAGAGATACAGTTATCAACACTTTAAACATGGTTCAATCAGAGATACAGTTATCAACACTTTACAACATGGTTCAATCAGAGCTACAGTTATCAACACTTTACAACATGGTTCAATCAGAGATACAGTTATCAACACTTTAAACATGGTTCAATCAGAGATACAGTTATCAACACTTTACAACATGGTTCAATCAGAGATACAGTTATCAACACTTTACAACATGGTTCAATCAGAGCTACAGTTATCAGTCAACATTGATAGGACCATGAGTAAGTCAACTGTGATAGGACCATTAGTCAGTCAACATTGATAGGACCATTAGTCAGTCAACATTGATAGGACCAAGAGTAAGTCAACATTGATAGGACCATTAGTCAGTCAACATTGATAGGACCATGAGTAAGTCAACATTGATAGGACCATGAGTCAGTCAACTGTGATAGGACCATTAGTCAGTCAACATTGATAGGACCATGAGTAAGTCAACATTGATAGGACCATTAGTCAGTCAACATTGATAGGACCATGAGTAAGTCAACATTGATGGGACCATTAGTCAGTCAACTGTGATAGGACCATTAGTCAGTCAACATTGATAGGACCATTAGTCAGTCAACATTGATAGGACCATGAGTAAGTCAACATTGATAGGACCATTAGTCAGTCAACATTGATAGGACCATTAGTCAGTCAACATTGATAGGACCATTAGTCAGTCAACATTGATAGGTCCATTAGTCAGTCAACATTGATAGGACCATTAGTCATACAACATTGATATGACCATTAGTCAGTCAACATTGATAGGACCATTAGTCAGTCAACATTGATATGACCATTAGTCAGTCAACATTGATATGACCATCAGTCAGTCAACATTGATAGGACCATTAGTCAGTCAACATTGATAGGACCATTAGTCAGTCAACATTGATAGGACCATTAGTCAGTCAACATTGATAGGACCATTAGTCAGTCAACATTGATAGGACCATTAGTCAGTCAACAGTGATAGGACCATTAGTCAGTCAACATTGATAGGACCATTAGTCAGTCAACATTGATAGGACCATTAGTCAGTCAACAGTGATAGGACCATTAGTCAGTCAACATTGATAGGACCATTAGTCAGTCAACATTGATAGGACCATTAGTCAGTCAACATTGATAGGACCATTAGTCAGTCAACATTGATAGGACCATTAGTCAGTCAACATTGATAGGACCATTAGTCAGTCAACATTGATAGGACCATTAGTCAGTCAACATTGATAGGACCATTAGTCAGTCAACAGTGATAGGACCATTAGACAGTCAACATTGATAGGACCATTAGTCAGTCAACATTGATAGGACCATTAGTCAGTCAACATTGATAGGACCATTAGTCAGTCAACATTGATAGGACCATTAGTCAGTCAACAGTGATAGGACCATTAGTCAGTCAACAGTGATAGGACCATTAGTCAGTTAACATTGATAGGACCAAAGAGTTAATCAATGTGATTTTTCCATAAATAGACAAGTATTTTCCTCTCCATGGTTGCAGAATTGTTTCTATTTTTGTTAACTATCGATTTAAATGAATTGTGGTCAGTTAATTTAATTTTTGTAGGTGTGAATACCAAGTATGTCTACTTCACCATCCACCCATTTTATTGGTAAACTACAAGGTGGTGTAAAAACTGTATTTTAATGATCCAATACATAATACGATACAATACATACAATACAATACATACTTGTCATAATTAGGTTTTAGTCCAGAGAGGCTAGAAAAGTGACCAAGATCTTCAATGAGACTGTGCAGGGATCCAGATTGGGGACTAGACTCATCAACATACATTGAGACTCTGCAGGGATCCAGACTAGAGTCATCAACATACATTGAGACTCTGCAGGGATCCAGCCTAGAGTCATCAACATACATTGAGACTCTGCAGGGATCCAGACTAGAGTCATCAACATACATTGAGACTCTGCAGGGATCCAGACTCATCAACATACATTGAGACTCTGCAGGGATCCAGACTAGACTCATAAACATACATTGAGACTCTGCAGGGATCCAGACTAGACTCATAAACATACATTGAGACTCTGCAGGGATCCAGACTAGACTCATCAACATACATTGAGACTCTGCAGGGATCCAGACTAGACTCATCAACATGCATTGACACTTTTGTTTTTCCCCCTGGATTTCCCTTGTTGTTCTTGTTGGATCTAATTTTAATAGCCAGCATTTCAATGGCCATAATAATATAATTCTGATTTACAAATGAGGCAATCCTGTATAAACTCAGGATCTCACCTTGAGCACTGCTCCTGCAGCCTTTCACCAGCAGTATGATGGTCACCAGCAGGTAGGGAGACCCCACCAGTAGACTACACAGCAGCCTGGGTAGAGACATGGACAACACTGGGACTGCTGGAGATGGAATGGGAGTTGGAACTGCAGTTGGAGAAAGAAAACAATTTAACACTGGAGATGGTGCTGGGCAGAGAGATGGACAACACTGGAGATGGTGCTGGGCAGAGACATGGACAACACTGGGATGGTGCTGGGCAGAGAGATGGACAACACTGGGATGGTGCTGGGCAGAGACATGGACAACACTGGGATGGTGCTGGTAGAGACATGGACAACACTGGGATGGTGCTGGGCAGAGAGATGGACAACACTGGGATGGTGCTGGGTAGAGACATGGACAACACTGGAGATGGTGCTGGGCAGAGAGATGGACAACACTGGGATGGTGCTGGGTAGAGACATGGACACCACTGGGATGGTGCTGGGTAGAGACATGGACAACACTGGAGATGGTGCTGGGCAGAGAGATGGACAACACTGGGATGGTGCTGGGTAGAGACATGGACAACACTGGAGATGGTGCTGGTAGAGACATGGACAACACTGGGATGGTGCTGGGCAGAGACATGGACAACACTGGAGATGGTGCTGGTAGAGACATGGACAACACTGGGATGGTGCTGGGCAGAGACATGGACAACACTGGAGATGGTGCTGGGCAGAGAGATGGACAACACTGGGATGGTGCTGGGCAGAGAGATGGACAACAATGGGATGGTGCTGGGCAGAGACATGGACAACACTGGGATGATGCTGGCCAGAGACATGGACAACACTGGGATGGTGCTGGGCAGAGACATGGACAACAATGGGATGGTGCTGGGCAGAGACATGGACAACACTGGGATGGTGCTGGGCAGAGACATGGACAACACTGGGATGGTGCTGGGCAGAGACATGGACAACACTGGAGATGGTGCTGGGCAGAGAGATGGACAACACAGGGATGGTGCTGGGCAAAGACATGGACAACACTAGGATGTTGCTGGGCAGAGAGATGGACAACACTGGGATGGTGCTGGGCAGAGACATGGACAACACTGGAGATGGTGCTGGAGAGAGACATGGACAACACTGGAGATGGTGCTGGAGAGAGACATAGACAACACTGGGATGGTGCTGGGCAGAGACATGGACAACAGTGGACATGGTGCTGGTAGAGACATGGACAACACTGGAGATGGTATTGGTAGAGACATGGACAACACTGGGATGGTGCTGGGCAAAGACATGGACAACACTGGGATGGTGCTGGGTAGAGACATGGACAACACTGGGATGGTGCTGGGTAGAGACATGGACAACACTGGGATGGTGCTGGGGGGAGACATGGACAACACTGGAGATGGTGCTGGTAGAGACATGGACAACACTGGAGATGGTGCTGGAGAGAGACATGAACAACACTGGAGATGGTGCTGGTAGAGACATGGACAACACTGGAGATGGTGCTGGAGAGAGACATGAACAACACTGGGATGGTGCTGGAGAGAGACATGAACAACACTGGGATGGTGCTGGGCAGAGAGATGGACAACACTGGGATGGTGCTGGGCAGAGAGATGGACAACACTGGGATGGTGCTGGGCAGAGATATGGACAACACTGGGATGGTGCTGGGCAGAGATATGGACAACACTGGGATGGTGCTGGGCAGAGAGATGGACAACACTGGGGATGGTGCTGGGGGGAGACATGGCCAACACTAAAGATGGTGCTGGAGAGAGACATGGACAACACTGGGACTGCTGGAGATGGAATGGGAGTTGGAACTGCAGTTGGAGGAAGATTGAATAAACCCCCAGTGCAATCAGCTAACATGCAATCAATGGAAAATAAAATTGACGACCTACGAGGAAGATGAAACTACCAACGGGACATTAAAACTGTAATATCTCATCCTTCATTGAGTCGTGGCTGAACGACGACATTACCAACATACAGCGGGATCGTTATATGCTGTATCAGCAGGATAGAACAGCAGGTTCTGGTAAGACAAGGGGGGAGGGGTCGGACTATGTATATTTGTAAACAACAGCTGGTGTACGATATCTAAGGAAGTCTCAAGGTTTTGCTCGCCTGAGGTAGAGTATCTCATGATAAGCTGTAGACCACACTATCTACCTAGGGGGAGTTTACATCTGTATCTGTCTACATGCCAGCATAGACCGATATATATATGTATATAGCCTCCACATTGACTCTGTACCGGTACCCCCTGTATATAGCCTCCACATTGACTCTGTACCGGTATCCCCTGTATATAGCCTCCACACTGACTCTGTACCAGTACCCCCTGTATATAGCCTCCACATTGACTCTGTACCGGTACACCCTGTATATAGCCTCCACATTGACTCTGTACCATAATAACCTGTATATATCCTCCACATTGACTCTGTACCGGTACCACCTGTATATAGCCTCCACATTGACTCTGTACCGGTACCCGATGTATATAGCCTGCACATTGACTCTGTACCGGAACCCCCTGTATATAGCCTCCACATTGACTCTATACTGGTTCCCCCTGTTTATAGTATCCACATTGACTCTGTACTGGTACCCCCTGTATATAGCCTCCAAAATGACTCTGTACCGGTACCCCCTGTATATAGCCTCCTTATTGACTCTGTACCGGTACCCCCTGTATATAGCCTCCACATTGACCCTGTACCATATTAACCTGTATATAGCCTTCACATTTACTCTGTACCGGTACCCCCTGTATATAGCCTTCACATTTAATCTGTACCAGTACCCCCTGTATATAGCCTCCACATTGACTCTGTACCGGTACCCCCTGTATATAGCCTCCACATTGACTCTGTACCGGTACCCCCTGTATATAGCCTCCACATTAACTATGTACCAGTACCCCCTGTATATAGCCTCCACATTGACTCTGTACCGGTACCCCCTGTATATAGCCTCCACATTAACTATGTACCAGTACCCCCTGTATATAGCCTCCACATTGACTCTGTACTGGTACCCCCTGTATATAGCTTCCACATTGACTCTGTACCGGTACCCCCTGTATATAGCCTCCACATTGTCGTCTCTGTACCGGTACCTCCTGTATATAGTCTCCACAATGACTCTGTACCGGTACCCCATGTATATAGCCTCCACATTGACTCTGTACTGTAATACCCTGTATATAGCCTCCACAATTACTCTGTACCAGTACCAACCTGTATATAGCCTCCACATTGACTCTGTACCAGTACCAACCTGTATATAGCCTCCACATTGACTCTGTACCAGTACCCCCTGTATGTAGCTTCCACATTGACTCTGTACCGGTACCCCCTGTATATAGCCTCCACATTGACTCTGTACCGGTACCCCCTGTATATAGCCTCCACATTGCCTCTGTACCAGTACCCCCTGTATATAGCCTCCACATTGACTCTGTACCAGTACCAACCTGTATATAGTCTCCACATTTACTCTGTACCAGTACCCCTTGTATATAGTCTCCACATTGACTCTGTACCAGTACCCCCTGTATATAGCCTCCACATTGACTCTGTACCGGTACCCCCTGTATATAGCCTCCACATTGACTCTGTACCATATTAACCTGTATATAGCCTCCACATTGACTCTGTACCGGTACCCCATGTATATAGCCTCCACATTGACTCTGTACCGGTACCCCATGTATATAGCCTCCTTATTGACTCTGTACCGGTACCCCCTGTATATAGCCTCCACATTGACTCTGTACCGGTACCCCCTGTATATAGCCTCCACATTGACTCTGTACCGTACTACCCCTGTATATAGCCTCCACATTGACTCTCTACCGTAATACCCTGTATATAGCCTCCACATTGACTCTGTACCGGTACCCCCTGTATAAAGCCTCCACATTGACTCTGTACCGGTACCCCCTGTATATAGCCTCCACATTGACTCTGTACCGGTACCCCCTGTATATAGCCTCCACATTGACTCTGTACCAGTACCCGATGTATATAGCCTCCACATTGACTCTGTACCAGTACCCCCTGTATATAGCCTCCACATTGACTTTGTACCAGTACCCCCTGTATATAGCCTCCACATTGACTCTGTACCAGTACCCGATGTATATAGCCTCCACATTGACTCTGTACCGGTACCCCCTGTATATAGCCTCCACATTGACTTTGTACCAGTACCCCCTGTATATAGCCTCCACATTGACTCTGTACCGTAATACCCTGTATATAGCCTCCACATTGACTCTGTACTGGTACCCCCTGTATATAGCCTCCACATTGACTCTGTACCGTAATACCCTGTATTTAGCCTCCACATTGACTCTGTACTGGTACCCCCTGTATATAGCCTCCACATTGACTCTGTACCGTAATACCCTGTATATAGCCTCCACATTGACTTTGTACCGTAATACCCTGTATATAGTCCCGTTATTGTTATTTTACTGCTGCTCTTTAATAATTTATTTTATTTAAATGCATTGCTGGTTAAGGGCTGGTCAGTCAGCATTTCACTGTGAGGTCTAAACCTGTTGGTTAAGGGCTGGTCAGTCAGCATTTCACTGTGAGGTCTACACCTGTTGGTTAAGGGCTGGTCAGTCAGCATTTCAATGTGAGGTCTATACCTGTTGGTTAAGGGCTGGTCAGTCAGCATTTCACTGTGAGGTCTACACCTGTTGGTTAAGGGCTGGTCAGTCAGTATTTCACTGGGAGGTCTACTACTGTATTCGTAAAAAAAAAATGAAAAATACAGTTTGATTTGTCTTGAAGCATGGTGGTGGCAGCATCATGTGACTAATAACATTTTATTTTAATTTATTTTAATTAAAAATACATGCTTTGTCATACTTGTGATATACCACGGCTTCCAGCCAATCAGCTTTTCAGGAACCCCCCAGTTTATTTTTTTTATTTTATTTATTTCACCTTTATTTAACCAGGGAGGCAAGTTGAGAACAAGTTCTCATTTACAATTGCGACCTGGCCAAGATAAAGCAAAGCAGTTCGACACATACAACGACACAGAGTTACCCATGGAGTAAAACAAACATACAGTCAATAATACAGTATAAACAAGTCTATATACGATGTGAGCAAATGAGGTGAGATAAGGGAGGTAAAGGCAAAAAGGCCATGGTGGCAAAGTAAATACAATATAGCAAGTAAAACACTGGAATGGTAGATTTGCAATGGGAGAATGTGCAAAGTATAAATAAAAATAATGGGGTGCAAAGGAGCAAAATAAATAAATAAATAAAATACAGTAGGGAAAGAGGTAGTTGTTTGGGCTAGATTATAGGTGGGCTATGTACAGGTGCAGTAATATGTGAGCTGCTCTGACAGTTGGTGCTTAAAGCTAGTGAGGGAGATAAGTGTTTCCAGTTTCAGAGATTTTTGTAGTTCGTTCCAGTCATTGGCAGCAGAGAACTGGAAGGAGAGGCGGCCAAAGAAAGAATTGGTTTTGGGGGTGACTAGAGAGATATACCTGCTGGAGCGTGTGCTACAAGTGGGAGATGCAATGGTGACCAGCGAGCTGAGATAAGGGGGGACTTTACCTAGCAGGGTCTTGTAGATGACATGGAGCCAGTGGGTTTGGCGACGAGTATGAAGCGAGGGCCAGCCAACGAGAGCGTACAGGTCGCAATGGTGGATAGTATATGGGGCTTTGGTGACAAAACGGATTGCACTGTGATAGACTGCATCCAATTTGTTGAGTAGGATATTGGAGGCTATTTTGTAAATGACATCGCCAAAGTCGAGGATTGGTAGGATGGTCAGTTTTACAAGGGTATGTTTGGCAGCATGAGTGAAGGATGCTTAGTTGCGAAATAGGAAGCCAATTCTAGATTTAACTTTGGATTGGAGATGTTTGATATGGGTCTGGAAGGAGAGTTTACAGTCTAACCAGACACCTAAGTATTTGTAGTTGTCCACGTATTCTAAGTCAGAGCCGTCCAGAGTAGTAATGTTGGACAGGCGGGTAGGTACAGGTAGCGATCGGTTGAAGAGCATGCATTTAGTTTTACTTGTATTTAAGAGCAATTGGAGGCCACGGAAGGAGAGTTGTATGGCATTGAAGCTTGCCTGGAGGGTTGTTAACACAGTGTCCAAAGAAGGGCCAGAAGTATACAGAATGGTGTCGTCTGCGACCTCATTGATGTATACAGAGAAGAGAATCGGTCCAAGAATTGAACCCTGTGGCACCCCCATAGAGACTGCCAGAGGACCGGACAGCAGACCCTCCGATTTGACACACTGAACTCTATCAGAGAAGTAGTTGGTGAACCAGGCGAGGCAATCATTTGAGAAACCAAGGCTGTCGAGTCTGCCGATGAGGATGTGGTGATTGACAGAGTCGAAAGCCTTGGCCAGATCAATGAATACGGCTGCACAGTAATGTTTCTTATCGATGGCGGTTAAGATATCATTTAGGACCTTGAGCATGGCTGAGGTGCACCCATGACCAGCTCTGAAACCAGATTGCATAGCAGAGAAGGTATGGTGAGATTCTAAATGGTCGGTAATCTGTTTGTTGACTTGGCTTTCGAAGACCTTAGAAAGTGATGGTAGGATAGATATAGGTCTGTAGCAGTTTGGGTCAAGAGTGTCACCCCCTTTGAAGAGGGGGATGACCGCAGCTGCTTTCCAATCTTTGGGAATCTCAGACGACACGAAAGAGAGGTTGAACAGGCTAGTAATAGGGGTGGCAACAATTTTGGCAGATAATTTTAGAAAGAAAGGGTCCAGATTGTCTAGCCCGGCTGATTTGTAGGGGTCCAGATTTTGCAGCTCATTCAGAACATCAGCTGAGCAGATTTGGGAGAAGGAGAAATGGGGAAGGCTTGGGCGAGTTGTTGTGGGGGGTGCAGTGCTGTTGAACGGGGTAGGAGTAGCCAGGTGGAAAGCATGGCCAGCCGTAGAAAAATGCTTATTGAAATTCTCAATTATGGTGGATTTATCAGTGGTGACAGTGTTTCCTATCTTCAGTGCAGTGGGCAGCTGGGAGGAGGTGTTCTTATTCTCCATGGACTTTACAGTGTCCCAGAACTTTTTTGAGTTAGTGTTGCAGGAAGCAAATTTCTGCTTGAAAAAGCTAACCTTGGCTTTTCTAACTGCCTGTGTATAATGGTTTCTAGCTTCCCTGAACAGCTGCATATCACGGGGGCTGTTCGATGCTAATGCAGAACGCCATAGGATGTTTTTGTGTTGGTTAAGGGCAGTCAGGTCTGGGGAGAAGAACCAAGGGCTATATCTGTTCCTGGTTCTAAATTTCTTGAATGGGGCATGTTTATTTAAGATGGTTAGGAAGGCATATTAAAAAAAATATCCAGGCATCCTCTTCTGACGGGATGAGATCAATATCCTTCCAGGATACCCCGGCCAGGTCGATTAGAAAGGCCTGCTCGCTGAAGTGTTTCAGGGAGCGTTTTACAGTGATGAGTGGAGGTCGTTTGACCGCTGACCCATTACGGATGCAGGCAATGAGGCAGTGATCGCTGAGATCCTGGTTGAAAACAGCAGAGGTGTATTTAGAGGGCAAGTTGGTTAGGATGATATCTATGAGGGTGCCCGTGTTTAAGGCTTTGGGGAGGTACCTGGTAGGTTCATTGATAATTTGTGTGAGGTTGAGGGCATCAAGTTTAGATTGTAGGATGGCTGGGGTGTTAAGCATGTTCCAGTTTAGGTCGCCTAGCAGCACAAGCCCTGAAGATAGATGGGGGGCAATCAGTTCACATATGGTGTCCAGAGCACAGCTGGGGGCAGAGGGTGGTCCATAGCAGGCGGCAACGGTGAGAGACTTGTTTTTAGAGAGGTGGATTTTTAAAAGTAGAAGTTCAAATTGTTTGGGTACAGACCTGGATAGTAGGACAGAACTCTGCAGGCTCTCTTTGCAGTAGATTGCAACACCGCCCCCTTTGGCAGTTCTATCTTGTCTGAAAATGTTGTAGTTTGGAATTAAAATGTCTGAATTTTTGGTGGTCTTCCTAAGCCAGGATTCAGACACAGCTAGAACATCCGGGTTGGCAGAGTGTGCTAAAGCAGTGAATAGAACAAACTTAGGGAGGAGGCTTCTAATGTTAACATCCATGAAACCAAGGCTATTACGGTTACAGAAGTCGTCAAAAGAGAGCGCCTGGGGAATAGGAGTGGAGCTAGGCACTGCAGGGCCTGGATTCACCTCTACATCGCCAGAGGAACAGAGTAGGAGTAGAATAAGGGTGCGGCTAAAAGCAATAAGAATTGGTCGTTTAGAACGTCTGGAACAGAGAGTAAAAGGAGGTTTCTGGGGGCGATAAAATAGCATCAAGGTATAATGTACAGACAAAGGTAAGGTAGGAAGTGAATACAGTGGAGGTAAACCTAGGTATTGAGTGATGAAGAGAGAGATATTGTCTCTAGAAACATCATTGAAACCAGGAGATGTCATTGCATGTGTGGGTGGTGGAACTAATAGGTTGGATAAGGTATAATGAGCAGGACTAGAGGCTCTACAGTGAAATAAGCCAATAAACACTAACCAGAACAGCAATGGACAAGGCATATTGACATTAAGGAGAGGCATGCTCAGTCGAGTGATCAAAAGGGTCCAGTGAGTGGAGAGGTTGGTTGGGGGTCACGGCGATTTAGACAGCTAAATCGGTAGCAAGCTAGCGTAGGAGCAAGCTAGCAAAGAATGGAGGTCTGTTATTAGCCAACTCTTGCGTTCAAATCAAATCAAATCAATCAAATTTTATTTGTCACTTACACATGGTTAGCAGATGTTAATGCGAGTGTAGCGAAATGCTTGTGCTTCTAGTTCCGACAATGCAGTAATAACAAGTAATCTAACTAACAATTCCAAAACTACTGTCTTGTACACAGTGTAAGGGGATAAAGAATATGTACATAAGGATATATGAATGAGTGATGGTACAGAGCAGCATAGGCAAGATACAGTAGATGGTATCGAGTACAGTATGTACAAATGAGATGAGTATGTAAACAAAGTGGCATAGTTTAAAGTGGCTAGTGATACATGTATTACATAAGGATACAGTCGATGATATAGAGTACAGTATATACGTATGCATATGAGATGTATAATATAGGGTAAGTAACATTATATAAGGTAGCATTTTTTGCCGTTGCTAGTGATATATTTACATCATTTCCCATCAATTCCCATTATTAAAGTGGCTGGAGTTGAGTCAGTGTCAGTGTGTTGGCAGCAGCCACTCAGTGTTAGTGGTGGCTGTTTAACAGTCTGATGGCCTTGAGATAGAAGCTGTTTTTCAGTCTCTCGGTCCCAGCTTTGATGCACCTGTACTGACCTCGCCTTCTGGATGATAGCGGGGTGAACAGGCAGTGGCTTGGGTGGTTGATGTCCTTGATGATCTTTATGGCCTTCCTGTGACATCGGGTGGTGTAGGTGTCCTGGAGGGCAGGTAGTTTGCCCCCGGTGATGCGTTGTGCAGACCTCACTACCCTCTGGAGAGCCTTACGGTTGAGGGCGGTGCAGTTGCCATACCAGGCGGTGATACAGCCCGCCAGGATGCTCTCGATTGTGCATCTGTAGAAGTTTGTGAGTGCTTTTGGTGACAAGCCGAATTTCTTCAGCCTCCTGAGGTTGATGCTGTCTGTGTGAGTGGACCAATTCAGTTTGTCTGTGATGTGTATGCCGAGGAACTTAAAACTTGCTACCCTCTCCACTACTGTTCCATCGATGTGGATAGGGGGGTGTTCCCTCTGCTGTTTCCTGAAGTCCACAAACATCTCCTTAGTTTTGTTGACGTTGAGTGTGAGGTTATTTTCCTGACACCACACTCCGAGGGCCCTCACCTCCTCCCTGTAGGCCGTCTCGTCGTTGTTGGTAATCAAGCCTACCACTGTTGTGTCGTCCGCAAACTTGATGATTGAGTTGGAGGCGTGCGTGGCCACGCAGTCGTGGGTGAACAGGGAGTACAGGAGAGGGCTCAGAACGCACCCTTGTGGGGCCCCAGTGTTGAGGATCAGCGGGGAGGAGATGTTGTTGCCTACCCTCACCACCTGGGGGCGGCCCGTCAGGAAGTCCAGTACCCAGTTGCACAGGGCGGGGTCGAGACCCAGGGTCTCGAGCTTGATGACGAGCTTGGAGGGTACTATGGTGTTGAATGCCGAGCTGTAGTCGATGAACAGCATTCTCGCATAGGTATTCCTCTTGTCCAGATGGGTTAGGGCAGTGTGCAGTGTGGTTGAGATTGCATCGTCTGTGGACCTATTTGGGCGGTAAGCAAATTGGAGTGGGTCTAGGGTGTCAGGTAGGGTGGAGGTGATATGGTTCTTGACTAGTCTCTCAAAGCACTTCATGATGACGGATGTGAGTGCTACGGGGCGGTAGTCGTTTAGCTCAGTTACCTTAGCTTTCTTGGGAACAGGAACAATGGTGGCCCTCTTGAAGCATGTGGGAACAGCAGACTGTTATAGGGATTGATTGAATATGTCCGTAAACACACCGGCCAGCTGGTCTGCGCATGTTCTGAGGGCGCGGCTGGGGATGCCGTCTGGGCCTGCAGCCTTGCGAGGGTTAACACGTTTAAATGTCTTACTCACCTCGGCTGCAGTGAAGGAGAGACCGCATGTTTTTGTTGCAGGCCGTGTCAGTGGCACTGTATTGTCCTCAAAGCGGGCAAAAAAGTTATTTAGTCTGCCTGGGAGCAAGACATCCTGGTCCGTGACTGGGCTGGATTTCTTCCTGTAGTCCGTGATTGACTGTAGACCCTGCCACATGCCTCTTGTGTCTGAGCCGTTGAATTGAGATTCTACTTTGTCTCTGTACTGGCGCTTAGCTTGTTTGATAGCCTTGCGGATGGAATAGCTGCACTGTTTGTATTCGGTCATGTTACCAGACACCTTGCCCTGATTAAAAGCAGTGGTTCGCGCTTTCAGTTTCACACGAATGCTGCCATCAATCCACGGTTTCTGGTTAGGGAATGTTTTAATCGTTGCTATGGGAACGACATCTTCAACGCACGTTCTAATGAACTCGCACACCGAATCAGCGTATTCGTCAATGTTGTTATCTGACGCAATACGAAACATCTCCCAGTCCACGTGATGGAAGCAGTCTTGGAGTGTGGAGTCAGCTTGGTCGGACCAGCGTTGGACAGACCTCAGCGTGGGAGCCTCTTGTTTTAGTTTCTGTCTGTAGGCAGGGATCAACAAAATGGAGTCGTGGTCAGCTTTTCCGAAAGGGGGGCGGGGCAGGGCCTTATATGCGTCGCGGAAGTTAGAGTAACAATGATCCAAGGTCTTTCCTCCCCTGGTTGCGCAATCGATATGCTGATAAAATTTGGGGAGTCTTGTTTTCAGATTAGCCTTGTTAAAATCCCCAGCTACAATGAATGCAGCCTCCGGATAAATCGTTTCCAGTTTGCAGAGAGTTAAATAAAGTTTGTTCAGAGCCATCGATGTGTCTGCTTGGGGGGGGATATATACGGCTGTGATTATAATCGAAGAGAATTCTCTTGGTAGATAATGCGGTCTACATTTGATTGTGAGGAATTCTAAATCAGGTGAACAGAAGGATTTGAGTTCCTGTATGTTTCTTTCATCACACCATGTCACGTTGGCCATGAGGCATACGCCCCCGCCCCTCTTCTTACCAGAAAGATGTTTGTTTCTGTCAGCGCGATGCGTGGAGAAACCCGTTGGCTGCACCGCTTCGGATAGAGTCTCTCCAGTGAGCCATGTTTCAGTGAAGCAAAGGACGTTACAGTCTCTGATGTCCCTCTGGAATGCTGCCCTTGCTCGGATTTCATCAACCTTGTTGTCAAGAGACTGGACATTGGCAAGAAGAATGCTAGGGAGTGGTGCGCGCTGTGCCCGTCTCCGGAGTCTGACCAGAAGACCGCCTCGTTTCCCTCTCTTTCGGAGTCGTTTTTTTGGGTCGGCTAGCAGGCCGCAGATGGGCGCCCAGGCAACGTTGCGCCGGAGGAGCCAGCCGGACAATTCCCTCGGGTAGACAACGTCGGCAGTCCAACTGTGAAGGCCCGGTGGGGCTCCGCATAGGCAGCAAAACGGGTCCGGATAGGTGACTGCAGCCCAGGAGTGATTGATGGAACTCTTCAGCTGGCTAGCTCCGGAACAATTGATGTTAGCTCCGGAATCGACGAAAGCCGATAGTCACACGGATAGCAGCTAGCTAGCTGTGAGATCCAGGTATGGATGTCCAGAGCCAGCGGCCGAAATCCGGTATGTTCCGTTCCGAGCCGCGCTGCGCTGCACCGCGCCGTACAAAACTGGCGATAGATTCTCGAGCCAAAGGACAGCCGATGACCACAAACCGTGGTTAGCTGAGTACTAACGATTAGCCAGTAAATAAGCTAACTAGCTTCTGAACCAGCTTCAGAGTAGCTTCTGGACCAGCTTCTGGCTAGCTCCCGGCTAGCTTCTGGCTAATTTCTGGCTAGCCTCTCGGAGGATTACAGATCTGAGGTAAATAATACTTTTTTATATAAATATAAATTGGTGAAACGGATTGCAGGAGAGTGTTCTGAAGATGAGTTTTTGGAAAGGTTTTTGGAAAATTAAAAATGTATGTGAAAAAAAAAAAAGTTGTAAATATATCTATATATTTATATACACGACAAGACGAGGACAAAAATAAGTCTGAACTGGTATGCCATCTTGGGAAGAAGATCTTCAATGAGACTGTAATGCAGGTTTCAGCATCTCTTAACAGTGTAAAGAAGAACCCCCCAGTTTATAATGCAGGTTTCAGCACCTCTTAACAGTGTAAAGAAGAACCACCCAGTTTATAATGCAGGTTTCAGCACCTCTTAACAGTGTAAAGAAGAACCACCCAGTTTATAATGCAGGTTTCAGCACCTCTTAACAGTGTAAAGAAGAACCACCCAGTTTATAATGCAGGTTTCAGCACCTCTTAACAGTGTAAAGAAGAACCACCCAGTTTATAATGCAGGTTTCAGCACCTCTTAACAGTGTAAAGAACCACCCAGTTTATAATGCAGGTTTCAGCATCTCTTAACAGTGTAAAGAAGAACCACCCAGTTTATAATGCAGGTTTCAGCACCTCTTAACAGTGTAAAGAAGAACCACCCAGTTTATAATGCAGGTTTCAGCACCTCTTAACAGTGTCAAGATATCAAGATATATATTCTCACCTGTCACTGTCATCCAGCTCTCTGGTGATTCTCCTTCAGAGCTGGATTTGGTACACTTGTAGAGTCCTTCATCTGACTTGGATACTGCAGGGATGGTCATCTCTCCTGTAATCTCAGTCCTGATGAGGGATCCATCTTTGTAGAAATCAGCTGTGAGGTCAGAGGGAGTTCCCTGATATCTGCAGCGCAGAGTCACAGTATCTCCCTCAGTCACAGGAAGGGCAGGGCTCTCCAGGATCACAGCTCCAGCTGTATATAATATATAAACAGGTCTCTCCAGGATCACAGCACCAGCTGTATATAATATATAAACATCATATATAAACAGGTCTCTCCAGGATCACAGCTCCAGCTGTATATAATATATAAACATCATATATAAACAGGTCTCTCCAGGATCACAGCACCAGCTGTATATAATATATAAACATCATATATAAACAGGTCTCTCCAGGATCACAGCTCCAGCTGTATATAATATATAAACATCATATATAAACAGGTCTCTCCAGGATCACAGCTCCAGCTGTATATAATATATAAACAGGTCTCTCCAGGATCACAGCTCCAGCTGTATATAATATATAAACATCATATATAAACAGGTCTCTCCAGGATCACAGCTCCAGCTGTATATAATATATAAACAGGTCTCTCCAGGATCACAACTCCAGCTGTATATAATATATAAACATCATATATAAACAGGACTCTCCAGGATCACAGCTCCAGCTGTATATAATATATAAACATCATATATAAACATAATATAATCTATCTGAAACCAGATGAACCACTAAACACTATAATGTCAGTAGATGGTGTTTGTGGACATACCAGATACTGTGATGTTGACAGCATTGCTGTGTTCTCCAGACCCAGACTCACACCAGTACACTCCACTGTCTGATGGTATTAGTGACTTGATGCATGAAGACCCTTGTTGTTTTCCCCAGTCAATATTACACTCTGAAACATTCCCTCTCTCTGTGTTCCTCACCACTCTCCATCCAGCAGAGTTCCCCTGAACCTCACAGCTCAGAGAGACACGCTCAAATTCAAAGAACTGAGATCTGTCAGGACTGACACTCAGAGATACTGGAGGAGAGAGAGAGGCTGGAGGAGAGAGAGAGGCTGGAGGAGAGAGAGAAGCTGGAGGAGAGAGAGAGGCTGGAGGAGAGAGGGAGCGAGAGAGAGAGAGAGAGAGAGAGAGAGAGAGGAAGGTAGAGAGGAAGAAAGAGAGAGGAAGTTGGAAGGAGGAGAGAGAGAGAGAGATCATGAGAAGAAGAGCTCCGTTTAGCATAAAAATAAATGCTTTGTCATACCCGTGCTATACGTTTCTCATATACCATTGCTTCCAGCCAATCAGCATTCAGGGCTGGAACCACCCAGTTTATAATGCAGGTTTCAGCACCTCTTAACAGTGTAAAGAAGAAACAGATAATCTGAATGTCAAGGTTTCTCATATTCTCACCTGTCACTGTCATCCAGCTCTCTGGTGATTCTCCTTCAGAGTTGGTACACTTGTAGAGTCCTTCATCTGACTCGGATACTGCAGGGATGGTCATCTCTCCTGTAGTCTCAGTCCTGATCAGGGATCCATCTTTGTAGAAATCAGCTGTGTGGTTAGAGAGAGTTCCCTGATATCTGCAGCGCAGAGTCACAGTATCTCCCTCAGTCACAGGAAGGGGAGGTCTCTCCAGGATCACAGCTCCAGCTGTATATAATATATAAACATCATATATAAACAGGTCTCTCCAGGATCACAGCTCCAGCTGTATATAATATATAAACAGGTCTCTCCAGGATCACAGCACCAGCTGTATATAATATATAAACATCATATATAAACAGGTCTCTCCAGGATCACAGCTCCAGCTGTATATAATATATAAACATCATATATAAACAGGTCTCTCCAGGATCACAGCTCCAGCTGTATATAATATATAAACATCATATATAAACAGGTCTCTCCAGGATCACAGCACCAGCTGTATATAATATATAAACAGGTCTCTCCAGGATCACAGCTCCAGCTGTATATAATATATAAACATCATATATAAACAGGTCTCTCCAGGATCACAGCTCCAGCTGTATATAATATATCAACAGGGCTCTCCAGGATCACAGCACCAGCTGTATATAATATATAAACATCATATATAAACAGGTCTCTCCAGGATCACAGCTCCAGCTGTATATAATATATAAACAGGGCTCTCCAGGATCACAGCACCAGCTGTATATAATATATAAACATCATATATAAACAGGTCTCTCCAGGATCACAGCTCCAGCTGTATATAATATATAAACAGGTCTCTCCAGGATCACAGCTCCAGCTGTATATAATATATAAACATCATATATAAACAGGTCTCTCCAGGATCACAGCTCCAGCTGTATATAATATATAAACAGGTCTCTCCAGGATCACAGCACCAGCTGTATATAATATATAAACATCATATATAAACAGGTCTCTCCAGGATCACAGCTCCATCTGTATATAATATATAAACAGGTCTCTCCAGGATCACAGCTCCAGCTGTTTATAATATATAAACAGGTCTCTCCAGGATCACAGCTCCAGCTGTATATAATATATAAACAGGTCTCTCCAGGATCACAGCTCCAGCTGTATATAATATATAAACAGGCCTCTCCAGGATCACAGCTCCATCTGTATATAATATATAAACAGGTCTCTCCAGGATCACAGCTCCAGCTGTATATAATATATAAACAGGTCTCTCCAGGATCACAGCTCCAGCTGTATATAATATATAAACAGGTCTCTCCAGGATCACAGCTCCAGCTGTATATAATATATAAACATCATATATAAACAGGTCTCTCCAGGATCACAGCTCCAGCTGTATATAATATATAAACAGGTCTCTCCAGGATCACAGCTCCAGCTGTATATAATATATAAACAGGTCTCTCCAGGATCACAGCTCCAGCTGTATATAATATATAAACATCATATATAAACAGGTCTCTCCAGGATCACAGCTCCAGCTGTATATAATATATAAACATCATATATAAACAGGTCTCTCCAGGGTCACAGCTCCATCTGTATATAATATATAAACATCATATATAAACAGGTCTCTCCAGGATCACAGCTCCAGCTGTATATAATATATAAACATCATATATAAACAGGTCTCTCCAGGATCACAGCTCCAGCTGTATATAATATATAAACAGGTCTCTCCAGGATCACAGCTCCAGCTGTATATAATATATAAACAGGTCTCTCCAGGATCACAGCTCCAGCTGTATATAATATATAAACATCATATATAAACAGGTCTCTCCAGGATCACAGCTCCAGCTGTATATAATATATAAACAGGTCTCTCCAGGATCACAGCACCAGCTGTATATAATATATAAACATCATATATAAACAGGTCTCTCCAGGATCACAGCTCCATCTGTATATAATATATAAACAGGTCTCTCCAGGATCACAGCTCCAGCTGTTTATAATATATAAACAGGTCTCTCCAGGATCACAGCTCCAGCTGTATATAATATATAAACAGGTCTCTCCAGGATCACAGCTCCAGCTGTATATAATATATAAACAGGCCTCTCCAGGATCACAGCTCCATCTGTATATAATATATAAACAGGTCTCTCCAGGATCACAGCTCCAGCTGTATATAATATATAAACAGGTCTCTCCAGGATCACAGCTCCAGCTGTATATAATATATAAACAGGTCTCTCCAGGATCACAGCTCCAGCTGTATATAATATATAAACATCATATATAAACAGGTCTCTCCAGGATCACAGCTCCAGCTGTATATAATATATAAACAGGTCTCTCCAGGATCACAGCTCCAGCTGTATATAATATATAAACAGGTCTCTCCAGGATCACAGCTCCAGCTGTATATAATATATAAACATCATATATAAACAGGTCTCTCCAGGATCACAGCTCCAGCTGTATATAATATATAAACATCATATATAAACAGGTCTCTCCAGGGTCACAGCTCCATCTGTATATAATATATAAACATCATATATAAACAGGTCTCTCCAGGATCACAGCTCCAGCTGTATATAATATATAAACATCATATATAAACAGGGCTCTCCAGGATCACAGCACCAGCTGTATATAATATATAAACATCATATATAAACGTAACATCAGCTATCTGAAACCAGATGAACCACTAAACACTATAATGTTAGTAGATGGTGTTTGTGGACATACCAGGTACTGTGATGTTGACAGAGTTGCTGTGTTCTCCAGATCCAGACTCACACCAGTACACTCCACTGTATGATTTTATTAGTGACACGTTGCATGAAGATCCTTCTGGTTTTCCCCATTTTCTTCCACAATCTGAACGCTCCCCAGAGACTATGGATCTCTTCACTCTCCATCCAGCAGATTTCCCCTGAACCGCACATCTCAGAGAGACAGACTCAAATTCAAAGAACTGAGATCTGTCAGGACTGACACTCAGAGAGGCTGGAAGATAGAGATCAAAGAAAGAGAGGGAGAGAGAGAGAGAGAGAGTTTCGTTGTCTAAAGTAAATTATTAAATACTCTAACAGAGATACTGAAACACAGCAGAGAGGCTATTCTCTAGCTGTTTAACTTAGTGATGAGGGTAGGATACCTGCCACCCCAATATACAGAATAAGGACTGACATCTCTGTCAGTAATAACTAAGTTTAGGTAGTGTTAGTGTAGGGGAAGGTAGGTTTAGTGTAGGGTAGGTAGGTTTAGTGTAGGGTAGGTAGGGTTAGTGTAGGGTAGGTAGGGTTAGTGTAGGGGTAGGTAGGTTTAGTGTAGGGTAGGTAGGTTTAGTGTAGGGTAGGTAGGGTTAGTGTAGGCAGGTTTAGTGTAGGGTAGGTAGGGTTAGTGTAGGGTAGGTAGGGTTAGTGTAGGGCTAGGTAGGTTTAGTGTAGGGGTAGGTAGGTTTAGTGTAGGGTAGGTAGGTTTAGTGTAGGGTAGGTAGGGTTAGTGTAGGGGTAGGTAGGGCTAGTGTAGGGGTAGGTAGGTTTAGTGTAGGGAAGATAGGGTTAGTGTAGGGGTAGGTAGGGTTAATGTAGGGGTAGGTAGGTTTAGTGTAGGGGTAGGTAGGTTTAGTGTAGGGTAGGAAGGGTTAGTGTAGGGGTAGGTAGGGTTAGTGTAGGGGTAGGTAGGGTTAGTGTAGGGGTAGGTAGGGTTAGTGTAGGGTAGGTAGGGTTAGTGTAGGGTAGGTAGGGTTAGTGTAGGGTAGGTAGGGTTAGTGTAGGGTAGGTATTGTTAGTGTAGGGGTAGGTAGGGTTAGTGTAGGGTAGGTAGGGTTAGTTTAGGGTAGGTAGGGTTAGTGTGGGGTAGGTAGGGTTAGTGTGGGGTAGGTAGGGTTAGTGTGGGCTCTTTAAGGTTAGTTTGGGGTAGGTCGGGTTAGTGTGGGGTTGGTAGGGTTAGTGTGGGCTCTTTAAGGTTAGTTTGGGGTAGGTCGGGTTAGTGTGGGGTTGGTAGGGTTAGTGTGGGGTAGGTAAGGTTAGTGTGGGGTAGATAGGAGGTAGTTTAGGGTAGATATTATGGTATATGTGGTGTTCTCTGTAATTATTGGGACAATTTCCATTTCCACAGAGGGTTCTACCTGGAACCAAAAAGGGTTCTACCTGGAACCAAAAAGGGTTCTACCTGGAACCAAACCAGACAGACGAGAAACCTTTTGGACCGTTTTATATAAGTGTGCAGGACATCATAGAACAACATGGAGGGTCAGAGAAATGCTTAACTAGAGACTGAGCAGGACTTCCTTCTCCAAATATGACTCAGAGGAATTTATCTCTTGAAATATAATAAAGATGTAAAAATATATATCATTTTAAGCAAATCTTAATTAATTAAATCTGTTCGTTAAATCTGTTTGATGAAAATGTAGAGACAGATGATCTATCTGGTCTGTCATAATATAATAGAGACAGTAGTTCTAGCTGGTCTGTCATAATATAATAGAGACAGTAGATCTAGCTTGTCTGTCATAATATAATAGAGCCAGTAGATCTAGCTGGTCTGTCATAATATAATAGAGACAGTAGATCTAGCTGGTCTGTCATAATATAATAGAGACAGTAGATCTAGCTGGTCTGTCATAATATAATAGAGACAGTAGATCTAGCTGGTCTGTCATAATATAATAGAGACAGTAGATCTAGCTGGTCTGTCATAATATAATAGAGACAGTAGATCTAGCTGGTCTGTCATAATATAATAGAGACAGTAGATCTAGCTGGTCTGTCATAATATAATAGAGACAGTAGATCTAGCTGGTCTGTCATAATATAATAGAGACAGTAGATCTAGCTGGTCTGTCATAATATAATAGAGACAGTATATTGAGCTGGTCTGTCATAATATAATAGAGACAGTAGATCTATCTGGTCTGTCATAATATAATAGAGACAGTAGATCTAGCTGGTCTGTCATAATATAATAGAGACAGATGATCTATCTGGTCTGTCATAATATAATAGAGACAGTAGATCTACCTGGTCTGTCATAATATAATAGAGACACAGTAGATCTAGCTGGTCTGTCATAATATAATAGAGACAGATGATCTATCTGGTCTGTCATAATATAATAGAGCCAGTAGATCTAGCTGGTCTGTCATAATATAATAGAGACAGTAGATCTAGCTGGTCTGTCATAATATAATAGAGACAGTAGATCTAGCTGGTCTGTCATAATATAATAGAGACAGTATATTGAGCTGGTCTGTCATAATATAATAGAGACAGTAGATCTATCTGGTCTGTCATAATATAATAGAGACAGTAGATCTAGCTGGTCTGTCATAATATAATAGAGACAGATGATCTATCTGGTCTGTCATAATATAATAGAGACAGTAGATCTACCTGGTCTGTCAAAATATAATAGAGACACAGTAGATCTAGCTGGTCTGTCATAATATAATAGAGACAGATGATCTATCTGGTCTGTCATAATATAATAGAGACAGTAGATCTAGCTGGTCTGTCATATTATAATAGAGACAGTAGATCTAGCTGGTCTGTCATAATATAATAGATACAGTAGATCTAGCTGGTCTGTCATAATATAATGGAGACAGTAGATCTAGCTGGTCTGTCATAATATAATAGAGACAGTAGGTCTAGCTGGTCTCTCATAATATAATAGAGACAGTAGATCTAGCTGGTCTGTCATAATATAATAGAGAAGGTAGATCTAGCTGGTCTGTCATAATATAATAGAGAAGGTAGATCTAGCTGGTCTGTCATAATATAATAGAGACAATAGGTCTAGCTGGTCTGTCATAATATAATAGAGACAGTAGGTCTAGCTGGTCTGTCATAATATAATAGAGACAGTAGATCTAGCTGGTCTGTCATAATATAATAGTGACAGTAGATCTAGCTGGTCTGTCATGATATAATAGAGACAGTAGATCTAGCTGGTCTGTCATAATATAATAGAGAGAGTAGATCTAGCTGGTCTGTCATATTATAATAGAGACAGTAGATCTAGCTGGTCTGTCATAATATAATAGAGACAGTAGATCTAGCTGGTCTGTCATAATATAATAGAGACAGTAGGTCTAGTTGGTCTGTCATAATATAATAGAGACAGTAGGTCTTGCTGGTCTGTCATAATATAATAGAGACAGTAGGTCTAGCTGGTCTGTCATAATATAATAGAGACAGTAGGTCTATCTGGTCTGTCATAATATAATATAGACAGATGATCTAGCTGGTCTGTCATAATATAATAGAGACAGATGATCTAGCTGGTCTGTCATAATATAATAGAGACAGTAGATCTAGCTGGTCTGTCATAATATAATAGAGACAGATGATCTAGCTGGTCTGTCATAATATAATAGAGACAGTAGGTCTAGCTGGTCTTTCATAATAATATAGAGACAGTAGGTCTAGCTGATATGTCATAATAAAATAGAGACAGTAGGTCTAGCTGGTCTGTCATAATATAATAGAGACAGTAGATCTATCTGGTCTGTCATAATAAAATAGAGACAGTAGGTCTAGCTGGTCTGTCATAATAAAATAGAGACAGTAGGTCTAGCTGGTCTGTCATAATATAATAGAGACAGTAGATCTATCTGGTCTGTCATAATAAAATAGAGACAGTAGGTCTAGCTGGTCTGTCATAATAAAATAGAGACAGTAGGTCTAGCTGGTCTGTCATAATATAATAGAGACAGTAGGTCTAGCTGGTCTGTCATAATAAAATAGAGACAGTAGATCTAGCTGGTCTGTCATAATATAATAGAGACAGATGATCTAGCTGGTCTGTCATAATATAATAGAGACAGATGATCTATCTGGTCTGTCATAATATAATAGAGACAGTAGGTCTAGCTGGTCTGTCATAATATAATAGAGACAGATGATCTAGCTGGTCTGTCATAATATAATAGAGACAGATGATCTATCTGGTCTGTCATAATATAATAGAGACAGTAGGTCTAGCTGGTCTGTCATAATATAATAGAGACAGATGATCTAGCTGGTCTGTCATAATATAATAGAGACAGTAGGTCTAGCTGGTCTGTCATAATATAATAGAGACAGATGATCTAGCTGGTCTGTCATACTATAATAGAGGCAGTAGATCTAGCTGGTCTGTCATAATATAATAGAGACTGTAGGTCTAGCTGGTCTGTCATAATATAATAGAGACAGTAGATCTAGCTGGTCTGTCATAATATAATAGAGACAGTAGGTCTAGCTGGTCTGTCATAATATAATAGAGACAGTAGGTCTAGCTGGTCTGTCATAATATAATAGAGACAGTAGGTCTAGCTGGTCTGTCATAATAAAATAGAGACAGTAGGTCTAGCTGGTCTGTCATAATATAATAGAGACAGTAGGTCTAGCTGGTCTGTCATAATAAAATAGAGACAGTAGATCTAGCTGGTCTGTCATAATATAATAGAGACAGATGATCTAGCTGGTCTGTCATAATATAATAGAGACAGATGATCTATCTGGTCTGTCATAATATAATAGAGACAGTAGGTCTAGCTGGTCTGTCATAATATAATAGAGACAGTAGATCTAGCTGGTCTGTCATAATATAATAGTGACAGTAGATCTAGCTGGTCTGTCATGATATAATAGAGACAGTAGATCTAGCTGGTCTGTCATAATATAATAGAGAGAGTAGATCTAGCTGGTCTGTCATATTATAATAGAGACAGTAGATCTAGCTGGTCTGTCATAATATAATAGAGACAGTAGATCTAGCTGGTCTGTCATAATATAATAGAGACAGTAGGTCTAGCTGGTCTGTCATAATATAATAGAGACAGTAGGTCTTGCTGGTCTGTCATAATATAATAGAGACAGTAGGTCTAGCTGGTCTGTCATAATATAATAGAGACAGTAGTTCTAGCTGGTCTGTCATAATATAATATAGACAGATGATCTAGCTGGTCTGTCATAATATAATAGAGACAGATGATCTAGCTGGTCTGTCATAATATAATAGAGACAGTAGATCTAGCTGGTCTGTCATAATATAATAGAGACAGATGATCTAGCTGGTCTGTCATAATATAATAGAGACAGTAGGTCTAGCTGGTCTGTCATAATAAAATAGAGACAGTAGGTCTAGCTGATCTGTCATAATAAAATAGAGACAGTAGGTCTAGCTGGTCTGTCATAATATAATAAAGACAGTAGATCTATCTGGTCTGTCATAATAAAATAGAGACAGTAGGTCTAGCTGGTCTGTCATAATAAAATAGAGACAGTAGGTCTAGCTGGTCTGTCATAATATAATAGAGACAGTAGATCTATCTGGTCTGTCATAATAAAATAGAGACAGTAGGTCTAGCTGGTCTGTCATAATAAAATAGAGACAGTAGGTCTAGCTGGTCTGTCATAATATAATAGAGACAGTAGGTCTAGCTGGTCTGTCATAATAAAATAGAGACAGTAGATCTAGCTGGTCTGTCATAATATAATAGAGACAGATGATCTAGCTGGTCTGTCATAATATAATAGGGACAGATGATCTATCTGGTCTGTCATAATATAATAGAGACAGTAGGTCTAGCTGGTCTGTCATAATATAATAGAGACAGATGATCTAGCTGGTCTGTCATAATATAATAGAGACAGATGATCTATCTGGTCTGTCATAATATAATAGAGACAGTAGGTCTAGCTGGTCTGTCATAATATAATAGAGACAGTAGGTCTAGCTGGTCTGTCATAATATAATAGAGACAGTAGGTCTAGCTGGTCTGTCATAATATAATAGAGACAGTAGGTCTAGCTGGTCTGTCATAATATAATATAGACAGATGATCTAGCTGGTCTGTCATAATATAATAGAGACAGATGATCTAGCTGGTCTGTCATAGTATAATAGAGACAGTAGATCTAGCTGGTCTGTCATAATATAATAGAGACAGATGATCTAGCTGGTCTGTCATAATATAATAGAGACAGTAGGTCTAGCTGGTCTGTCATAATAAAATAGAGACAGTAGGTCTAGCTGATCTGTCATAATAAAATAGAGACAGTAGGTCTAGCTGGTCTGTCATAATATAATAGAGACAGTAGATCTATCTGGTCTGTCATAATAAAATAGAGGCAGTAGGTCTAGCTGGTCTGTCATAATAAAATAGAGACAGTAGGTCTAGCTGGTCTGTCATAATATAATAGAGACAGTAGATCTATCTGGTCTGTCATAATAAAATAGAGACAGTAGGTCTAGCTGGTCTGTCATAATAAAATAGAGACAGTAGGTCTAGCTGGTCTGTCATAATATAATAGAGACAGTAGGTCTAGCTGGTCTGTCATAATATAACAGAGACAGATGATCTAGCTGGTCTGTCATAATATAATAGAGACAGATGATCTATCTGGTCTGTCATAATATAATAGAGACAGTAGGTCTAGCTGGTCTGTCATAATATAATAGAGACAGATGATCTAGCTGGTCTGTCATAATATAATAGAGACAGTAGGTCTAGTTGGTCTGTCATAATATAATAGAGACAGATGATCTAGCTGGTCTGTCATACTATAATAGAGGCAGTAGATCTAGCTGGTCTGTCATAATATAATAGAGACAGATGATCTAGCTGGTCTGTCATAATATAATAGAGACAGATGATCTAGCTGGTCTGTCATAATATAATAGAGACAGTAGATCTAGCTGGTCTGTCATAATATAATAGAGACAGATGATCTAGCTGGTCTGTCATAATATAATAGAGACAGTAGGTCTAGCTGGTCTGTCATAATAAAATAGAGACAGTAGGTCTAGCTGATCTGTCATAATAAAATAGAGACAGTAGGTCTAGCTGGTCTGTCATAATATAATAGAGACAGTAGATCTATCTGGTCTGTCATAATAAAATAGAGACAGTAGGTCTTGCTGGTCTGTCATAATATAATAGAGACAGTAGGTCTAGCTGGTCTGTCATAATATAATAGAGACAGTAGGTCTAGCTGGTCTGTCATAATATAATATAGACAGATGATCTAGCTGGTCTGTCATAATATAATAGAGACAGATGATCTAGCTGGTCTGTCATAATATAATAGAGACAGTAGATCTAGCTGGTCTGTCATAATATAATAGAGACAGATGATCTTGCTGGTCTGTCATAATATAATAGAGACAGTAGGTCTAGCTGGTCTGTCATAATAAAATAGAGACAGTAGTTCTAGCTGATCTGTCATAATAAAATAGAGACAGTAGGTCTAGCTGGTCTGTCATAATATAATAGAGACAGTAGATCTATCTGGTCTGTCATAATAAAATAGAGACAGTAGGTCTAGCTGGTCTGTCATAATAAAATAGAGACAGTAGGTCTAGCTGGTCTGTCATAATATAATAGAGACAGTAGATCTATCTGGTCTGTCATAATAAAATAGAAACAGTAGGTCTAGCTGGTCTGTCATAATAAAATAGAGACAGTAGGTCTAGCTGGTCTGTCATAATATAATAGAGACAGTAGGTCTAGCTGGTCTGTCATAATAAAATAGGGACAGATGATCTAGCTGGTCTGTCATAATATAATAGAGACAGTAGGTCTAGCTGGTCTGTCATAATATAATAGAGACAGATGATCTAGCTGGTCTGTCATACTATAATAGAGGCAGTAGATCTAGCTGGTCTGTCATAATATAATAGAGACAGATGATCTAGCTGGTCTGTCATAATATAAAAGAGACAGATGATCTAGCTGGTCTGTCATAATATAATAGAGACTGTAGGTCTAGCTGGTCTGTCATAATATAATAGAGACAGTAGATCTAGCTGGTCTGTCATAATATAATAGAGACAGTAGGTCTAGCTGGTCTGTCATAATATAATAGAGACAGTAGGTCTAGCTGGTCTGTCATAATATAATAGAGACAGTAGGTCTAGCTGGTCTGTCATAATATAATAGAGACAGTAGGTCTAGCTGGTCTGTCATAATATAATAGAGACAGTAGATCTATCTGGTCTGTCATAATATAATAGAGACAGTAGGTCTAGCTGGTCTGTCATAATATAATAGAAACAGTAGATCTAGCTGGTCTGTCATAATATAATAGAGACAGTAGATCTAGCTGGTCTGTCATAATATAATAGAAACAGTAGATCTAGCTGGTCTGTCATAATATAATAGAGACAGTAGATCTAGCTGGTCTGTCATAATATAATAGAAACAGTAGATCTAGCTGGTCTGTCATAATATAATAGAGACAGTAGATCTAGCTGGTCTGTCATAATATAATAGAGACAGTAGATCTAGCTGGTCTGTCATAATATAATAGAAACAGTAGATCTAGCTGGTCTGTCATAATATAATAGAGACAGTAGGTCTAGCTGGTCTGTCATAATATAATAGAGACAGATGATCTAGCTGGTCTGTCATAATATAATAGAGACAGTAGATCTAGCTGGTCTGTCATAATATAATAGAGACAGATGATCTAGCTGGTCTGTCATAATATAATAGAGACAGTAGGTCTAGCTGGTCTGTCATAATAAAATAGAGACAGTAGGTCTAGCTGATCTGTCATAATAAAATAGAGACAGTAGGTCTAGCTGGTCTGTCATAATATAATAGAGACAGTAGATCTATCTAGTCTGTCATAATAAAATAGAGACAGTAGGTCTTGCTGGTCTGTCATAATATAATAGAGACAGTAGGTCTAGCTGGTCTGTCATAATATAATAGAGACAGTAGGTCTAGCTGGTCTGTCATAATATAATATAGACAGATGATCTAGCTGGTCTGTCATAATATAATAGAGACAGATGATCTAGCTGGTCTGTCATAATATAATAGAGACAGTAGATCTAGCTGGTCTGTCATAATATAATAGAGACAGATGATCTAGCTGGTCTGTCATAATATAATAGAGACAGTAGGTCTAGCTGGTCTGTCATAATAAAATAGAGACAGTAGTTCTAGCTGATCTGTCATAATAAAATAGAGACAGTAGGTCTAGCTGGTCTGTCATAATATAATAGAGACAGTAGATCTATCTGGTCTGTCATAATAAAATAGAGACAGTAGGTCTAGCTGGTCTGTCATAATAAAATAGAGACAGTAGGTCTAGCTGGTCTGTCATAATATAATAGAGACAGTAGATCTATCTGGTCTGTCATAATAAAATAGAAACAGTAGGTCTAGCTGGTCTGTCATAATAAAATAGAGACAGTAGGTCTAGCTGGTCTGTCATAATATAATAGAGACAGTAGGTCTAGCTGGTCTGTCATAATAAAATAGGGACAGATGATCTAGCTGGTCTGTCATAATATAATAGAGACAGTAGGTCTAGCTGGTCTGTCATAATATAATAGAGACAGATGATCTAGCTGGTCTGTCATACTATAATAGAGGCAGTAGATCTAGCTGGTCTGTCATAATATAATAGAGACAGATGATCTAGCTGGTCTGTCATAATATAATAGAGACAGATGATCTAGCTGGTCTGTCATAAAATAATAGAGACTGTAGGTCTAGCTGGTCTGTCATAATATAATAGAGACAGTAGATCTAGCTGGTCTGTCATAATATAATAGAGACAGTAGGTCTAGCTGGTCTGTCATAATATAATAGAGACAGTAGGTCTAGCTGGTCTGTCATAATATAATAGAGACAGTAGGTCTAGCTGGTCTGTCATAATATAATAGAGACAGTAGGTCTAGCTGGTCTGTCATAATATAATAGAGACAGTAGATCTATCTGGTCTGTCATAATATAATAGAGACAGTAGGTCTAGCTGGTCTGTCATAATATAATAGAAACAGTAGATCTAGCTGGTCTGTCATAATATAATAGAGACAGTAGATCTAGCTGGTCTGTCATAATATAATAGAAACAGTAGATCTAGCTGGTCTGTCATAATATAATAGAGACAGTAGATCTAGCTGGTCTGTCATAATATAATAGAAACAGTAGATCTAGCTGGTCTGTCATAATATAATAGAGACAGTAGATCTAGCTGGTCTGTCATAATATAATAGAGACAGTAGATCTAGCTGGTCTGTCATAATATAATAGAAACAGTAGATCTAGCTGGTCTGTCATAATATAATAGAGACAGTAGGTCTAGCTGGTCTGTCATAATATAATAGAGACAGTAGATCTAGCTGGTCTGTCATAATATAATAGAAACAGTAGATCTAGCTGGTCTGTCATAATATAATAGAGACAGTAGATCCATCTCCAGACAGAGAGACAGGGAGGGAGATAGGGAGGGAGATAGGGAGGGAGATAGGGAGGGAGACAGGGAGGGAGACAGGGAGACAGGGAGGGAGACAGGGAGACAGAGAGACAGGGAGGGAGACAGGGAGGGAGACAGGGAGGGAGGGAGGGAGGGAGGGAGGGAGGGAGGGAGGGAGGGAGGGAGGGAGGGAGGGAGGGAGGGAGGGAGGGAGGGAGGGAGAGCCAGTTGGTGTCAGACTGTCCTATTGTAGTATGGAATCTAAGATTCTGCAGACCTGATTAGTAAAACTCCCCACAGAGTGATAGTCAACATAGATAGTCAAAAAGTTAGAACAGGTGGAGATCCATTATGGAACCTTCTTTACTAAGAGAATAAGGACTGGAGACTGACATGAAGTCACAACCAATGACGAGACCAGGAAGACATGATACTATTATAGAACAGGTGATGAATATAGAGAAATATTACTATTATAGAACAGATGATGAATATAGAGAAATGTTACTATTATAGAACAGGTGATGAATATAGATAAATGTTACTATTATAGAACAGGTGATGAATATAGAGAAATGTTACTATTATAGAACAGGTGATGAATATAGAGAAATGTTACTATTATAGAACAGGTGATGAATACAGAGAAATGTTACTATTATAGAACAGGTGATGAATATAGAGAAATGTTACTATTATAGAACAGGTGATGAATATAGAGAAATTTTACTATTATAGAACAGGTGATGAATATAGAGAAATTTTAATATTATAGAACAGGTGATGAATATAGAGAAATGTACTCACCTCCACCTTGTCCGAGGCTACAGTATACCAGTGTACTCAACAGCACTGAAACACACAGAGAGAACTATCACTATGGTACATGATGGAAACACTGAAACACACTGAGAGAACTATCACTATGGTACATGATGTAAACACTAAAACACACAGAGATAACTATCACGATGGTACATGATGGAAACACTGAAACACACAAAGAGAACTATCACTATGGTACATGATGGAAACACTGAAACACACAGAGAGAACTATCACTATGGTACATGATGTTAACACTGAAACACACAGAGAGAACTATCACTATGGTACATGATGTTAACACTGAAACACACAGAGCGAACTATCACTATGGTACATGATGGAAACACTGAAACACAGAGAGAACTATCACTATGGTACATGATGGAAACACTGAAACACAGGGCTGGACCACAGATATCAATTTCCTTAGTAGTCAGAGTTAGTAAGAATCTGTTGGACTCCATCTGCATTGGAAAGTGCATTTTGCTCTACGACCCCCAAAGTGTCAAGGGATTCATCTGAAGTTAGTCAGCTCTTCAGTCAGAACTGATTGGGCAACAAACTAATATGACCCCACTATGGAAAGGGGAGACTCAGATACAAACTAATATGACCCCACTATGGAAAGAGGAGACTCTCAACTACAAACTAATATGACCCCACTATGGAAAGACGAGACTCTCAGCTACAAACTAATATGACCCCAGTATGGAAAGGGGAGACTCTCAGCTACAAACTAATATGACCCCACTATGGAAAGAGGAGACTCAGGTACAAACTAATATGACCCCACTATGGAAAGGAGAGACTCTCAGCTACAAACTAATATGACCCCACTATGGAAAGAGGAGACTCTCAGCTACAAACTAATATGACCCCAGTATGGAAAGGAGAGACTCTCAGATACAAACTAATATGACCCCACTATGGAAAGAGGAGACTCAGCTACAAACTACAATGACCCCACTATGGAAAGAGGAGACTCCCAGATACAAACTAATATGACCTCACTATGGAAAGAGGAGACTCTCATTACAAACTAATATGACCCCACTATGGAAAGAGGAGCCTCAGATACAAACTAATATGACCCCACCATGGAAAGAGGAGACTCTCAGCTACAAACTACAATGACCCCACTATGGAAAGTGGAGACTCTCAGCTACATACTAATATGACCAGACTATGGAAAGAGGAGACTCTGCGACCACTACAAGTGTCAAGGGACTCGTCTGAAGGTAAATTATTATATTTCCTTAGCTTTCTTATAACTCGGAGAGGATAGACTCTCCAAAACCATATAGATATTAAATCACATAGATATTAAACTATATAGATATTAAACCATACAGATATTAAACTATACAGATATTAAACCATATAGATATTAAACTATATATATATATATATATATATATATATATATATATATATATATATATATATATAGATATTAAACCATATAGATAATGAACGTTATAGATATTAAACTATATAGATATTAAACTATATAGATATTAAACCATATAGATATTAAACTATATAGATATTAAACCATATAGATATTAAACTATGTAGATATTAAACTATATAGATATTAAACCATACAGATATTAAACTATATAGATATTAAACTATATAGATATTAAACTATATCTATATTAAACTATATAGATATTAAACTATATAGATATTAAACCATATAGATATTAAACTATATATATATTAAACCATACAGATATTAGATATTAAACTATATAGATATTAAACTATATAGATATTAAACTATGTAGATATTAAACTATATAGATATTAAACTATACAGATATTAAACTATATAGATATTAAACTATACAGATATTAGATATTAAACTATATAGATATTAAACTATATAGATATTAAACCATATAGATATTAAACCATATAGATATTAAACTATATAGATATTAAAGCATATAGATATGAAACTATACAGATACTAAACTATACATATATTAAACAATATAGATATTAAACTATATAGATATTAAACCATATAGATATGAAACTATACAGATACTAAACTAAACATATATTAAACAATATAGATATTAAACTATATAGATATTAAACCATACAGATATTAAACCATATAGATATTAAACTATATAGATATTAAACCATAAAGATATTAAACCATATAGATATTAAACCATATAGATATTAAACTATACAGATGTTAAACATTATAGATATTAAACCACACAGATATAAAAATTATATCTAGACATTGAACCCCATATATATCAAACCATTTAGATAATATTCAACTCACAGAGTTGAAGACAGGCTCGTTCCATCTCAATGTGTCGATCACTAACTGTATCTAAACTCTAGTGACTTGTAGCCTGTCCATCCCCCCACCCACCTCTCCTCTCTACCCATCTACACTTCCTCTTGAGAAGGAGAGAGAGAGATGGCTTTATTCTTTTGGAACTTCTGTGAGTGTAATGTTTACTGTTCATCTTTATTGTTTATTTCACTTTTGTATCTACCTCAATTGCTTTGTTAACATGTTTTTCCCATGCCAATAAAGCCCATTGAATTGATAGATAGATACAGAGAGAGGGGGGAGGGAGAGAGAGAGAGAGAGAGAGAGAGAGAGAGAGAGAGAGAGAGAGAGAGAGAGAGAGAGAGAGAGCGCGACAGAGAGATAGAGAAAGAGATGGAGACAAAGAGACACAGCTGCATGTGAGCTCACACATTTTCAGCATGTTTTTAACAAAAAAATAGAGTTAGATAAACTTGAATTTTTCCACAAGGATATATATAGGATACTACCGTCCATAATATAACATTCACTACAAATCAAAACTCCAAATCTACAACCTGATTTTGGACAAAACTACCTGGAAGTATTCCTACAACCAAAGATTCTTATTTCCAAGATTTAAAGCAAATGGTCTGGCAAACAACCAACAGTGAGTCATGTTTAGTCTGAAGTCCAACCTGGAACTGAGTGAGTCATGTTTAGTCTGAAGTCCAACCTGGAACTGAGTGAGTCATGTTTAGTCTGAAGTCCTACCTGGAACTGAGTGAGTCATGTTTAGTCTGAAGTCCAACCTGGAACTGAGTGAGTCATGTTTAGTCTGAAGTCCTACCTGGAACTGAGTGAGTCATGTTTAGTCTGAAGTCCATCCTGGAACTGAGTGAGTCATGTTTAGTCTGAAGTCCAACCTGGAACTGAGTGAGTCATGTTTAGTCTGAAGTCCAACCTGGAACTGAGTGAGTCATGTTTAGTCTGAAGTCCAACCTGGAACTGAGTGAGTCATGTTTAGTCTGAAGTCCAACCTGGAACTGAGTGAGTCATGTTTAGTCTGAAGTCCAACCTGGAACTGAGTGAGTCATGTTTAGTCTGAAGTCCAACCTGGAACTGAGTGAGTCATGTTTAGTCTGAAGTCCAACCTGGAGCTGAGTGAGTCATGTTTAGTCTGTAGTCCATCCTGGAACTGAGTGAGTCATGTTTAGTCTGAAGTCCAACCTGGAACTGAGTGAGTCATGTTTAGTCTGAAGTCCAACCTGGAACTGAGTGAGTCATGTTTAGTCTGAAGTCCAACCTGGAACTGAGTGAGTCATGTTTAGTCTGAAGTCCAACCTGGAACTGAGTGAGTCATGTTTAGTCTGAAGTCCAACCTGGAACTGAGTGAGTCATGTTTAGTCTGTAGTCCATCCTGGAACTGAGTGAGTCATGTTTAGTCTGAAGTCCAACCTGGAACTGAGTGAGTCATGTTTAGTCTGAAGTCCAACCTGGAACTGAGTGAGTCATGTTTAGTCTGAAGTCCAACCTGGAACTGAGTGAGTCATGTTTAGTCTGAAGTCCAACCTGGAACTGAGTGAGTCATGTTTAATCTGTAGTCCAACCTGGAACTGAGTGAGTCATGTTTAGTCTGAAGTCCAACCTGGAACTGAGTGAGTCATGTTTAGTCTGAAGTCCATCCTGGAACTGAGTGAGTCATGTTTAGTCTGAAGCTACTATTAAATCTTAAAGAAAATACATTACAATGATATATTTTACTTTATAAGGACTGAATGCTAAGTTCAGGCTACCAAGCTTGTTAGGACAGCTACCAAGCTTGCTAGGACAGCTACCAAGCTTGTTAGGACAGCTACCAAGCTTGCTAGGTCAGCTACCAAGCTTGCTACAGTGGTTCTTCCAGTAAACGTTGTGTCGAACTGCAGCACACCTTGCAGGCTGCCTCAGAATTCTATGGCACGTTATTTCATTATTTAGTATGTTTTAAGTTCCTCTGCGTACACATTACAGACAAACTGAATTGGTCCACCCACACAGACAGCATTGTGAAGAAGGCGCAGCAGCGCCTCTTCAACCTCAGGAGGCTGAAGAAATTTGGCTTGTCACCAAAAGCACTCACAAACTTCTACAGATGCACAATCGAGAGCATCCTGTCGGGCTGTATCACCGCCTGGTACGGCATGTCACGCCCTGGTCAAAGTATTTTGTGTTTATCTTCATTTATTTTGGTCAGGCCAGGGTGTGGCATGGGTTTTTGTATGTGGTGTGTTGGGATTGTAGCTTAGTGAGGTATTCTAGTGAAGTCTATGGCTTTCTGAAGTGGTTCTCAATCAGAGGCAGGTGTTTATCGTTGTCTCTGATTGGGAACCATATTTAGGCAGCCATATTCTTTGGGTGTTTCGTGGGTGATTGTCCTTAGTGTCCTTGTTCCTGGCTCTGTTGTCACAAGATAGGCTGTATAGGTTTTCGCGGTACGTTTGTTGTTTTGTATTTGTTTGTTTGTTCTTCTACATTAAAGAACATGAGTCGCTGCATTTTGGTCCGCTCCACAGACGAACGCCGTTACACGGCAACTGCTCCGCCCACAACCGTAAGGCTCTCCAGAGGGTAGTGAGGTCTGCACAATGTATCACCGGGGGCAAACTACCTGCCCTCCAGGACACCTACAGCACCCGATGTCACAGGAAGGACATAAAGATCAAGGACAACAACCACCCGAGCCACTGCCTGTTCACCCCGCTATCATCCAGAAGGCGAGGTCAGTACAGGTGCTTCAAAGCAGGGACCAAGAGACTGAAAAACAGCTTCTATCTCAAGGCCATCAGACTATTAAAGCATTAGACCTCACACTAAAGGCTTCAGTCATACAAAAGGTAAACTTAAATCCGAACTGGTTGGAGATTATAAGAATACAAGGTCATAAAGGAGATTATAAGAGTACAAGGCCATAAAGGAGATTATAAGAGTACATGGCCATAAAGGCCAGATTCATTTTTCAAGCTGTTCAAACATTCATAGATGACCAGCAGGGTCTAATAATATAAACAGTGGTTGTAGAGGGTGCAACCGGTCAGCACCTTAGGAGTAAATGTCAGTTGGCTTTTCATAGCCGAGCATTCAGAGGTCAAGACAGCAAGTGAGTGAAAGAGAGACAGAGAGAGAGAGAGAGAGAGCTGCATGTGAGCTGAGAGAGTATCAAAACACACACAGTAATGTGTGGAATGTAGCAATAAGAATGGCAGTTTAATATGCAGATCACCACCCTTCCCAGAGTTTAAAGAATGGTCTGTGTTCAATTATTAGTGACATTGTGGCATTTAAGGCATGTGGCCAACTATTTCACCACCAATTTTATTTGTCACATACACATGGTTAGCAGATGTTAATGCGAGTGTAGCGAAATGCTTGTGCTTCTAGTTCCGACAATGCAGTAATAACCAACGAGTAATCTAACCTAACAATTCCAAAACTACTACCTTATACACACAAGTGTAAAGGGATAAAGAATATGTACATAAAGATATATGAATGAGTGATGGAACAGAACGGAATAGGCAAGATGCAGTAGATGCTATCGAGTACAGTATATACATATGAGATGAGTAAATGTAGGGTATGTAATCAAAGTGGCATAGTTTAAAGTGGCTAGTGATACATGTATTACATAGAGATGCAGTAGATGGTATCGAGGACAGTATATACATATGAGATGAGTATGTAAACAAAGTGGCATAGTTTAAAGTGGCTAGTGATACATGTATTACATAGAGATGCAGTAGATGGTATCGAGGACAGTATATACATATGAGATGAATAATGTAGGGTATGTAAACATATTAAGTGGCATTGTTTAAAGTAGGTAGTGATACTTTTTTTTTTTACATCCATTTCCATCAATTTCCATTATTAAAGTGGCTGGAGTTGAGTCAGTGTGTTGGCAGCAGCCACTCAATGTTAGTGGTGGCTGTTTAAAATGTAATAATATTTAAATAATTTCTGCCCTCCGATCTCATATTCATTATATAAATAGGCCCATGTGCTCCTCCATCAGATGAACCGCACTAAAGCGATTTTATTAAAGTTTGTAATATTGTCATAGTGCCCCATCTGTTATCCCAACTATTATTATTATTATTATTAACCCTGCATTATAATTATATAAAAGCCCCTTAGGTATTCTGTGTTTTTATTTTCAGTAGTGATGGACAGCTAGATCAAATTACATTTAGAGGATTCTAAATTCATATCCAATTATAATGCAGGGTTAGTAAGGGTTAGTAATACATTAATATATTAGTTGATGCATCTTTTTGTTGGGGCAAATCTGCTTTTTAGAGTACTTAATTAAGCATCAAATACGTGGCCCATTTGGCCGTTAGGCTACACTTTACAATAGGACAACTATATTATTGAATTAGATTTTTAAAAATTGTGCGCCACCCTATGGGGCTCCCAATCACGGCCGGTTGTGATACAGCCTGGAATTGAACTGCAGTGACGCCTCAAGCACTGAGGTGCAGTGTTATAGACCACTGCACCAAATTTAGCTTAATTAATTTGATTCATATTATGGTGAAAGCATAAAGATGTTGAAGAAATACTGTACACTGCTTTACTGTACTGTATATGTATATGTGCTTTATCCAACATTTAGCAGTTGCATGAGGTTTCCCACAAGCACCTTAAACATTGTGAAAGCATTTAAATCATATTGAAGATAAAGCCTCCTGCATGCAGTATGTTTATTGAGCTACTGTGCCGTCTGACATGTAAACAAGTTAACATAGCCAACAGTACATAGTAAACATGGTAACATGCTAAATTCCTTACATAAGGGAGAGCAAGCCATGTCCAGACTTTATCTCTGACCTCAAGTACTCATTAACTCTGTCTTCAATTATTTTTCTGGGCTCCATCAGTCATGGACAGAAACTTCTGAGACACAGTATTAATGATGAACACCCAGAGGTTCAAAACACAGCCTACAGCACATACTGTAGTAAACATGGCCTACAGTACATACTGTAGTACACACAGTCTACAGTACATAGTAAACATGGCCTACATTACATACTGTAGTAAACATGGCCTACAGTACATATTGTAGTAAACATAGCCTACAGCCTACAGTACATATTGTAGTAAACATGCCCTACAGTACATAGTGTAGTAAACATGGCCTACAGTACATACTGTAGTAAACATGGCCTACAGTACATACTCTAGTAAACATGGCCTACAGTACATACTCTAGTAAACATGGCCTACAGGACATACTCTAGTAAACATGGCCTACAGGACATACTCTAGTAAACATGGCCTACAGGACATACTGTAGTAAACATGGCCTACAGGACATACTGTAGTAAACATGGCCTACAGTACATACTGTAGTAAACATGGCCCACAGGACATACTGTAGTAAACAAGGCCTACAGGACATACTCTAGTAAACATGGCCTACAGGACATACTGTAGTAAACATGGCCTACAGGACATACTGTAGTAAACATGGCCTACAGTACATACTGTAGTAAACATGGCCTACAGTACATACTGTAGTAAACATGGCCTACAGTACATAGTAAACATGGCCTACAGTACATAGTAAACATGGCCTACAGTACATAGTAAACATGGCCTACAGTACATACTGTAGTAAACAGAGTCTACAGTACATACTGTAGTAAACATGGCCTACAGTACATACTGTAGTACACATGGCCTACAGTACATACTGTAGTAAACATGGCCTACAGTACATACTGTTGTAAACATGGCCTACAGTACATACTGTGGTACACATGGCCTACAGTACATACTGTGGTACACATGGCCTACAGTACATACTGTAGTACACATGGCCTACAGTACATACTGTAGTACACATGGCCTACAGTACATACTGTGGTACACATGGCCTACAGTACATACTGTAGTACACATGGCCTACAGTACATAGTAAACATGGCCTACAGTACATACTGTAGTAAACATGGCCTACAGTACATAGTAAACATGGCCTACAGTACATACTGTAGTAAACATGGCCTACAGTACATAGTAAACATGGCCTACAGTACATACTGTAGTAAACATGGCCTACAGTACATACTGTAGTAAACATGGCCTACAGTACATACTGTAGTAAACATGGCCTACAGTACATACTGTAGTAAACATGGCCTACAGGACATATTGTAGTAAACATGGCCTACAGTACATGCTGTAGTAAACATGGCCTACAGTAGATACTGTAGTAAACATGGCCTACAGTACATACTGTAGTAAACATGGCCTACAGTACATACTGTAGTAAACATGGCCCACAGTACATACTCTAGTAAACATGGCCTACAGGACATACTCTAGTAAACATGGCCTACAGTACATACTGTAGTAAACATGGCCCACAGTACATACTGTAGTAAACATGGCCTACAGGACATACTCTAGTAAACATGGCCTACAGGACATACTCTAGTAAACATGGCCTACAGGACATACTCTAGTAAACATGGCCTACAGGACATACTCTAGCAAACATGGCCTACAGGACATACTCTAGTAAACATGGTCTACAGGACATACTCTAGTAAACATGGCCTACAGTACATAGTAAACATGGCCTACAGTACATAGTAAACATGGCCTACAGTACATACTGTAGTACACATGGCCTACAGTACATACTGTAGTAAACAGAGTCTAAAGTACATACTGTAGTACACATGGCCTACAGTACATACTGTAGTACACATGGCCTACAGTACATACTGTAGTAAACATGGCCTACAGTACATACTGTAGTAAACATGGCCTACAGTACATACTGTAGTACACATGGCCTACAGTACATACTGTAGTACACATGGCCTACAGTACATACTGTGGTAAACATGGCCTACAGTACATACTCTGGTACACATGGCCTACAGTACATACTGTGGTACACATGGCCTACAGTACATAGTAAACATGGCCTACAGTACATACTGTAGTAAACAGAGCCTACAGTACATACTGTAGTAAACATGGCCTACAGTAAATACTGTGGTAAACGTGGCCTACAGTACATACTGTAGTAAACGTGGCCTACAGTACATACTGTAGTAAACGTGGCCTACAGTACATACTGTAGTACACGTGGCCTACAGTACATACTGTAGTACACGTGGCCTACAGTACATACTGTAGTAAACATGGCCTACAGTACATACTGTGGTAAACATGGCCTACAGTACATACTGTGGTACACATGGCCTACAGTACATACTGTGGTACACATGGCCTACAGTACATACTGTGGTACACATGGCCTACAGTACATACTGTAGTACACATGGCCTACAGTACATACTGTGGTACACATGGCCTACAGTACATACTGTAGTACACATGGCCTACAGTACATAGTAAACATGGCCTACAGTACATACTGTAGTAAACATGGCCTACAGTGCATAGTAAACATGGCCTACAGTACATACTGTAGTAAACATGGCCTACAGTACATAGTAAACATGGCCTACAGTACATACTGTAGTAAACATGGCCTACAGTACATACTGTAGTAAACATGGCCTACAGTACATACTGTAGTAAACATGGCCTACAGTACATACTGTAGTAAACATGGCCTACAGGACATACTGTAGTAAACATGGCCTACAGGACATACTGTAGTAAACATGGCCTACAGTACATAGTAAACATGGCCTACAGTACATACTGTAGTAAACATGGCCTACAGTACATACTGTAGTAAACATGGCCTACAGGACATACTCTAGTAAACATGGCCTACAGGACATACTCTAGTAAACATGGCCTACAGGACATACTCTAGTAAACATGGCCTACAGGACATACTCTAGTAAACATGGCCTACAGGACATACTCTAGTAAACATGGTCTACAGGACATACTCTAGTAAACATGGCCTACAGTACATACTCTAGTAAACATGGCCTACAGTATGTACTGTAGTAAACATGGCCTACAGTACATAGTAAACATGGCCTACATTACATAGTAAACAAGGCCTACAGTACATACTGTAGTAAACATGGCCTACAGTACATACTGTAGTAAACAGAGTCTAAAGTACATACTGTAGTAAACATGGCCTACAGTACATACTGTAGTACACATGGCCTACAGTACATACTGTAGTAAACAGAGTCTAAAGTACATACTGTAGTAAACATGGCCTACAGTACATACTGTAGTACACATGGCCTACAGTACATACTGTAGTAAACATGGCCTACAGTACATACTGTAGTAAACATGGCCTACAGTACATACTGTAGTACACATGGCCTACAGTACATACTGTGGTAAACATGGCCTACAGTACATACTGTGGTAAACATGGCCTACAGTACATACTGTGGTACACATGGCCTACAGTACATACTGTGGTACACATGGCCTACAGTACATAGTAAACATGGCCTACAGTACATACTGTAGTAAACAGAGCCTACAGTACATACTGTAGTAAACATGGCCTACAGTACATACTGTGGTAAACGTGGCCTACAGTACATACTGTAGTAAACGTGGCCTACAGTACATACTGTAGTAAACGTGGCCTACAGTACATACTGTAGTACACGTGGCCTACAGTACATACTGTAGTAAACGTGGCCTACAGTACATAGTAAACATGGCCTACAGTACATACTGTAGTAAACATGGCCTACAGTACATACTGTAGTAAACATGGCCTACAGTACATACTGTAGTAAACATGGCCTACAGTACATACTAAACATGGCCTACAGTACATAGTAAACATGGCCTACAGTACATAGTAAACATGGCCTACAGTACATACTGTAGTAAACATGGCCTACAGTACATACTGTAGTAAACATGGCCTACAGTACATACTGTAGTAAACATGGCCTACAGTACATAGTAAACAGAGCCTACAGTATATACTGTAGTAAACATGGTCTACAGTACATACTGTAGTAAACATGGCCTATATTACATACTGTAGTAAACATGGTCTACAGTACATACTGTAGTAAACATGGCCTACAGTACATAGTAAACATGGTCTACAGTACATACTGTGGTAAACATGGCCTACAGTACATACTGTAGTAAACATGGCCTACAGTACATACTGTAGTACACATGGCCTACAGTACATACTGTAGTACACATGGCCTACAGTACATACTGTGGTAAACATGGCCTACAGTACATACTCTGGTACACATGGCCTACAGTACATACTGTGGTACACATGGCCTACAGTACATAGTAAACATGGCCTACAGTACATACTGTAGTAAACTGAGCCTACAGTACATACTGTAGTAAACATGGCCTACAGTAAATACTGTGGTAAACGTGGCCTACAGTACATACTGTAGTAAACGTGGCCTACAGTACATACTGTAGTAAACGTGGCCTACAGTACATACTGTAGTACACGTGGCCTACAGTACATACTGTAGTACACGTGGCCTACAGTACATACTGTAGTAAACATGGCCTACAGTACATACTGTGGTAAACATGGCCTACAGTACATACTGTGGTACACATGGCCTACAGTACATACTGTGGTACACATGGCCTACAGTACATACTGTGGTACACATGGCCTACAGTACATACTGTAGTACACATGGCCTACAGTACATACTGTGGTACACATGGCCTACAGTACATACTGTAGTACACATGGCCTACAGTACATAGTAAACATGGCCTACAGTACATACTGTAGTAAACATGGCCTACAGTACATAGTAAACATGGCCTACAGTACATACTGTAGTAAACATGGCCTACAGTACATAGTAAACATGGCCTACAGTACATACTGTAGTAAACATGGCCTACAGTACATACTGTAGTAAACATGGCCTACAGTACATACTGTAGTAAACATGGCCTACAGTACATACTGTAGTAAACATGGCCTACAGGACATATTGTAGTAAACATGGCCTACAGTACATACTGTAGTAAACATGGCCTACAGTAGATACTGTAGTAAACATGGCCTACAGGACATACTGTAGTAAACATGGCCTACAGTACATAGTAAACATGGCCTACAGTACATACTGTAGTAAACATGGCCTACAGTACATACTGTAGTAAATATGGCCTACAGGACATACTCTAGTAAACATGGCCTACAGGACATACTCTAGTAAACATGGCCTACAGGACATAGTCTAGTAAACATGGCCTACAGGACATACTCTAGTAAACATGGCCTACAGGACATACTCTAGTAAACATGGCCTACAGTACATACTCTAGTAAACATGGCCTACAGTATGTACTGTAGTAAACATGGCCTACAGTACATAGTAAACATGGCCTACATTACATAGTAAACATGGCCTACAGTACATACTGTAGTAAACATGGCCTACAGTACATACTGTAGTACACATGGCCTACAGTACATACTGTAGTAAACATGGCCTACAGTACATACTGTAGTACACATGGCCTACAGTACATACTGTAGTAAACAGAGTCTAAAGTACATACTGTAGTAAACATGGCCTACAGTACATACTGTAGTACACATGGCCTACAGTACATACTGTAGTAAACATGGCCTACAGTACATACTGTAGTAAACATGGCCTACAGTACATACTGTAGTACACATGGCCTACAGTACATACTGTGGTAAACATGGCCTACAGTACATACTGTGGTAAACATGGCCTACAGTACATACTGTGGTACACATGGCCTACAGTACATACTGTGGTACACATGGCCTACAGTACATAGTAAACATGGCCTACAGTACATACTGTAGTAAACAGAGCCTACAGTACATACTGTAGTAAACATGGCCTACAGTACATACTGTGGTAAACGTGGCCTACAGTACATACTGTAGTAAACATGGCCTACAGTACATACTGTAGTAAACGTGGCCTACAGTACATACTGTAGTACACGTGGCCTACAGTACATACTGTAGTAAACGTGGCCTACAGTACATAGTAAACATGGCCTACAGTACATACTGTAGTAAACATGGCCTACAGTACATACTGTAGTAAACATGGCCTACAGTACATACTGTAGTAAACATGGCCTACAGTACATACTGTAGTAAACATGGCCTACAGTACATACTGTAGTAAACATGGCCTACAGTACATACTGTAGTAAACATGGCCTACAGTACATAGTAAACAGAGCCTACAGTATATACTGTAGTAAACATGGTCTACAGTACATACTGTAGTAAACATGGCCTATATTACATACTGTAGTAAACATGGTCTACAGTACATACTGTAGTAAACATGGCCTACAGTACATAGTAAACATGGTCTACAGTACATACTGTGGTAAACATGGCCTACAGTACATACTGTAGTAAACATGGCCTACAGTACATAGTAAACATGGCCTACAGTACATACTGTAGTAAACATGGCCTACAGTACATACTGTGGTAAACATGGCCTACAGTACATACTGTAGTAAACATGGCCTACAGTACATAGTAAACATGGCATACAGGACATACTGTAGTAAACATGGCCTACAGGACATACTGTAGTAAACATGGCCTACAGGACATACTGTAGTAAACATGGTCTACAGTACATACTGTAGTAAACATGGCCTACAGTACATACTGTAGTAAACATGGCCTACAGTACATACTGTAGTAAACATGGTCTACAGTACATACTGTAGTAAACATGGCCTACAGTACATACTGTAGTAAACATGGCCTACAGTACATTCTGTAGTAAACATGGCCTACAGCACATACTGTAGTACACATGGCCTACAGTATATACTGTAGTAAACATGGTCTACAGTACATACTGTAGTAAACATGGCCTATATTACATACTGTAGTAAACATGGCCTACAGTACATACTGTAGTAAACATGGTCTACAGTACATACTGTAGTAAACATGGCCTACAGTACATAGTAAACAGAGCCTACAGTACATACTGTAGTAAACAGTCTACAGTACAAACTGTAGTAAACATGTCCTACAGTACATAGTAAACATGGTCTACAGTACATACTGTGGTAAACATGGCCTACAGTACATACTGTAGTAAACATGGCCTACAGTACATAGTAAACATGGCCTACAGTACATACTGTAGTAAATATGGCCTACAGTACATACTGTAGTAAACATGGCCTACAGTACATACTGTAGTAAACATGGCCTACAGGACATACTGTAGTAAACATGGCCTACAGGACATACTGTAGTAAACATGGCCTACAGGACATACTGTAGTAAACATGGCCTACAGGACATATTGTAGTAAACATGGTCTACAGTACATACTGTAGTAAACATGGCCTACAGTACATACTGTAGTAAACATGGCCTACAGTACATACTGTAGTAAACATGGCCTACAGTACATACTGTAGTAAACATGGCCTACAGTACATACTGTAGTAAACATGGCCTACAGTACATACTCTAGTAAACATGGTCTACAGTACATACTGTAGTAAACATGGCCTACAGTACATACTGTAGTAAACATGGCCTACAGTACATTCTGTAGTAAACATGGCCTACAGTACATACTGTAGTAAACATGGCCTACAGTACATAGTAAACATGGCCTACAGTACATACTGTAGTAAACATGGCCGACAGTACATACTGTAGTAAACATGGTCTACAGTACATACTGTAGTAAACATGGCCTACAGTACATACTGTAGTAAACATGGCCTACAGTACATTCTGTAGTAAACATGGCCTACAGTACATACTGTAGTAAACATGGCCTACAGTACATAGCCTACAGCCTACAGTACATACTGTGGTAAACAGTCTACAGTACATACTGTGGTAAACATGGCCTACAGTACATACTGTAGTAAACATGGCCTACAGTACATACTGTAGTAAACATGGCCTACAGCACATACTGTAGTACACATGGCCTACAGTACATACTGTAGTAAACATGGCCTACAGTACATAGTAATGGAATGGTTCCAGACACTGCCATCCTCCTCTCCCCAATGGGAAAAGTAGGGCGTGACAGCACAGAGACACAGTGGAGCCAAGAGATAATTCGTTCCCCATCAACCATCCCTTCACATGGTTTAAAATATATGTTTACACATGATGACACCTTGACCTCTCCCCTCTCTGCGGCCCAAGCAACTTAGTCCTGACAGAGAACAGATAACTGCAAATGGCCACCACTATAGTACAACAAAATATATTCTTATGAGAAATAACTCATAAGCATATCATGAAAATAAAACATCTTATCTATGTTACCCAATTAATTCTGATTAATCCACAACAGTGGCCCTTGCTGTGCCTGGCTTCGCAGTTCGTCAAGTTCTGTTGTCAGAAGAGGAATGGAAATGTCAGGGTGAACCTGACGATCTCGCCACATATGAGCAGAATGGTACCTCCCTGAGCCACCATTGATTACAGTGGCCTATGATAGAAATGGTAGATCAATTAAGCATTAAAAGTGACTCCAACACACAAAAGCTGAGTACAGAAACACATGTTAAGAATCTAGCAAAACTAACTGCTTTCTTGGGAATCATGCGTTTTTTTTCGGTGCGGCCCGTTGTCCAGCCCTTTGTCCACTGATCTCCACGGATGGTTGTCGGCATGGTTGTATGCTCTGCAAAAACACATTCACGTCTTTAGTACACAATTATCGATTTTATTACACAGTATGCCTAGACATTGATAGGCTATATATATAAACATTTTTAAGAGTACAAGGACAGAGAGCTGTTTGGCATCTGTGTTGGCTCTAAGACCATTTAACACTTCAACTAAGGCTGTTTCTGTGCTGTGGTGGGCACCAAAACTAGATAGGATTTTTTTTTAAACATTTGGCAATTAAAAAAAAACAATGTTCTATGTTCTAATTCTAGTCAGGTCTTGACTGATACCCAGTCTAATGTTGAATCTTATCTCTGAAATATGGTGCATTTAGATGTGTAGAGTTCACATAGGTTTGCGGGGTAGGATTTTCATTCAGTATTACCCTGAGCTGTGGGCAACAAGGTAGTATAAATCCATCAGATAAAGCAACATAAAAAATAGAGGATATGTCAATAGAAAACCCCTTGGTAACAACCAGGTCCAAAGTATGGCTGTGGTTATGGGTGGGCCCAGAAGAAAGCCCCTTGGTAATAACCAGGTCCAGTAGAAAGCCCCTTGGTAATAACCAGGTCCAGTAGAAAGCCCCTTGGTAATAACCAGGTCCAGGGTATGGCTGTGGTTATGGATGGGCCCAGTAGAAAGCCCCTTGGTAATAACCAGGTCCAGCGTATGGCTGTGGTTATGGGTTGGCCCAGTAGAAGGCCCCTTGGTAATAACCAGGTCCAGAGTGTGGTTATGGGTGGGCCCAGTTGAAAGCCCCTTGGTAATAACCAGGTCCAGAGTATGGCTGTGGTTATGGGTGGGCCCAGTAGAATGCCCCTTGGTAATGACCAGGTCCAGGGAATGGCTGTGGTTATGGGTGGGCCCAGTAGAAAGCCCCTTGGTAATAACTAGGTCCATAGTATGGCTGTGGTTATGGGTGGGACCAGTAGAAAGCCCCTTGGTAATAACCAGGTCCATAGTATGGCAGTGGTTATGGGTGGGCCCTGTAGAAAGCCCCTTGGTAATAACCAGGTCCATAGTATGGCTGTGGTTATGGGCGGGCCCAGTAACATGTTGGATAAAGTCCATATAGCTAAAAAGATTCTTAAATTCAACAGTCAGTCTCTTTTTCAACATGAATATTAAAATCACCCAACACAATGATTTTATCATAGATCTAAAGGACAATAGACAATAGTTCAGAGAAATCAGTAAAGATAGTGGGCTATACAGTGTTATGGCCAGCACCGGTGGCTGACATTTAAACAGTATAACATGATGCTCTGGTCTGGTGGCTGACATTTAAACAGTATAACATGATGCTCTGGTGGCTGACATTTAAACAGTGTAACATGATGCTCTGGTCTGGTGGCTGACATTTAAACAGTATAACATGATGCTCTGGTCTGGTGGCTGACATTTAAACAGTATAACATGATGCTCTGGTGGCTGACATTTAAACAGTGTAACATGATGCTCTGGTCTGGTGGCTGACATTTAAACAGTATAACATGATGCTCTGGTCTGGTGGCTGACATTTAAACAGTATAACATGATTGTAACGGTTTTCTTTATGAGAAGGAGAGTCGGACCAAAATGCGGCGTGTAGATTACGATCCATGTTTATTGTGACTATAGCAACACGAATCTAAATACAAACAGTGCAAAATAATAAATGTAATGAAAACCGAAACAGCCTAAACTGGTGCAAACTAACACTAAGGACAGGAACAATCACCCACAAACACACAGTGAAACCCAGGCTACCTAAATATGGTTCCCAATCAGAGACAATGACGAACACCTGCCTCTGATTGAGAACCATATCAGGCCGAACATAGAACTAGACATGTAACATAGAATGCCCACTCAGATCACACCCTGACCAACCACAACATAGAAATATACAAAGTAAACTATGGTCAGGGTGTGACAATGATGCTCTGGTTTGGTGGCTGACATTTAAACAGTATAACATGATGCTCTGGTAGCTGACATTTAAACAGTATAACATGATGCTCTGGTCTGGTGGCTGACATTTAAACAGTATAACATGATGCTCTGGTCTGGTGGCTGACATTTAAACAGTATAACATGATGCTCTGGTCTGGTAGCTGACATTTAAACAGTATAACATGATGCTCTGGTCTGGTGGCTGATATTTAAACAGTATAACATGATGCTCTGGTGGCTGACATTTAAACAGTATAACATGATGCTCTGGTCTGGTGGCTGACATTTAAACAGTATAACATGATGCTCTGGTCTGGTAGGCTGACATTTAAACAGTATAACATGATGCTCTGGTCTGGTGGCTGACATTTAAACAGTATAACATGATTGTAACGGTTTTCTTTATGAGAAGGAGAGTCGGACCAAAATGCGGCGTGTAGATTACGATCCATGTTTATTGTGACTATAGCAACACGAATCTAAATACAAACAGTGCAAAATAATAAACGTAATGAAAACCGAAACAGCCTAAACTGGTGCAAACTAACACTAAGGACAGGAACAATCACCCACAAACACACAGTGAAACCCAGGCTACCTAAATATGGTTCCCAATCAGAGACAATGACGAACACCTGCCTCTGATTGAGAACCATATCAGGCCGAACATAGAACTAGACAAACTAGACATGTAACATAGAATGCCCACTCAGATCACACCCTGACCAACCACAACATAGAAATATACAAAGTAAACTATGGTCAGGGTGTGACAATGATGCTCTGGTTTGGTGGCTGACATTTAAACAGTATAACATGATGCTCTGGTAGCTGACATTTAAACAGTATAACATGATGCTCTGGTCTGGTGGCTGACATTTAAACAGTATAACATGATGCTCTGGTCTGGTGGCTGACATTTAAACAGTATAACATGATGCTCTGGTCTGGTAGGCTGACATTTAAACAGTATAACATGATGCTCTGGTAGCTGACATTTAAACAGTATAACATGATGCTCTGGTCTGGTGGCTGACATTTAAACAGTATAACATGATGCTCTGGTGGCTGACATTTAAACAGTATAGCATGCTCAAAATACCCAAAGTCACCAAGCCAAATATTCTTACAACTGAAAGCATTACTAAAAATAGAGGCTGTCTCCACCCCACACATAGACGTATCAGAGCAGTAGATCTGTGTCTGTTAGAGGTTGTAGCTGTATGTGAACAACATCATGTTAAACACCTCTGTTCCTCTGTCACACATTTCACATATATTTTTGGTCATTTAACTCTTGTCCAGAGCAACTTACAGCAGTGAGTTGATACATTATTGAACTTTTTCCTGTACTGGTCCCCCGTGGGAATCAAACCCACAACCCTGCATTGCAAGGGCCATTCTCTACCAACTGAGCCACACTGGAAACAGACAAACACACAAACACACACAGACAGATTGGGGTGTATAAATGTATCTAACTACACATTAAACACTGAGACCTGTTGGGGTCTATAACTGTTCCTGTGGTGTTGGAGGTCTTCACTGTAGCAGACAGGATCAGCTCCTCTGTCCCTCACTCATCTCTCTCTCCTCTCTCTTTACCTCGTGACCCTGTTCATCAGAACATCATGGTGTTGGAGGTCTTCACTGTAGCAGACAGGATCAGCTCCTCTGTCCCTCACTCATCTCTCTCTCCTCTCTCTTTACCTAGTGACCCTGTTCATCAGAACATCATGGTGTTGGAGGTCTTCACTGTAGTAGACTGGATCAGCTCCTCTGTCCCTCACTCATCTCTCTCCTCTCTCTTTACCTAGAGACCCTGTTCATCAGAACATCATGGTGTTGGAGGTCTTCACTGTAGTAGACTGGATCAGCTCCTCTGTCCCTCACTCATCTCTCTCCTCTCTCTTTACCTAGAGACCCTGTTCATCAGAACATCATGGTGTTGGAGGTCTTCACTGTAGTAGACTGGATCAGCTCCTCTGTCCCTCACTCATCTCTCTCCTCTCTCTTTACCTAGTGACCCTGTTCATCAGAACGTCATGGTGGATGGAAAAAGATGCTCTCTTCAGCAGCGGTGAATAACCACAACCCTGTCAGTCCATCTCTGTACTTCTCCTTTCTCTTCTCTCTGATGTGAAGACTTCATTACTACTAACAGAAGGAAAGTTGTAGTGTTATGTCCATGATGAATGATGTAAAGACTTCATTACTACTAACAGAAGAACAGTTGTAGTGTTATGTCCATGATGAATGATGTAAAGACTTCATTACTACTAACAGAAGGACAGTTGTAGTGTTATGTCCATGATGAATGATGTAAAGACTTCATTACTACTAACAGAAGGACAGTTGTAGTGTTTTGTCCATGATGAATGATGTAAAGGCTTCAATGTGTTTTATATTGAGCTGCTCTGTTAAATTCTGTTTGTTCATGTGAAATTGGAAAGTGTATTTTTCTATAATGTCGTTGTGGGTGTTTATCTTGAGCAACACCGTTGTATGGCTGCCAACTTGTCAAATAAAGCTTCCTAAAATGTGTTAGAAAATGTGTCAGTTTGTCACTTTCATGAGTTTGGAGTAATAACATGTTCCACTACTGAAGACATTGTCTCTAATCTAATGGAGTAATAACATGTTCCACTACTGAAGACATTGTCTCTAATCTAATGGAGTAATAACATGTTCCACTACTGAAGACATTGTCTCTAATCTAATGGAGTAATAACATGTTCCACTACTGAAGACATTGTCTCTAATCTAATGGAGTAATAACATGTTCCACTACTGAAGACATTGTCTCTAATCTAATGGAGTAATAACATGTTCCACTACTGAAGACATTGTCTCTAATCTAGTGGAGAAATAACATGTTCCATTACTGAAGACATTGTCTCTAATCTAGTGGAGTAATAACATGTTCCACTACTGAAGACATTGTCTCTAATCTTCTGGAGTAATAACATGTTCCACTACTGAAGACATTGTCTCTAATCTAGTGGAGTAATACCATGTTCCATTACTGAAGACATTGTCTCTAATCTAGTGGAGTAATAACATGTTCCACTACTGGAGAAATTGTCTCTAATCTAGTGGAGAAATAACATGTTCCATTACTGAAGACATTGTCTCTAATCTACTGGAGTAATAACATGTTCCACTACTGGAGAAATTGTCTCTAATCTAGTGGAGTAATAACATGTTCTACTATTGAAGACATTGTCTCTAATCTAGTGGAGTAATAACATGTTCCACTACTGAATACATTGTCTCTAATCTAGTGGAATAATAACGTGTTCCACTACTGAAGACATTGTCTCTAATCTAGTGGAGTAATAACATGTTCCACTACTGAAGACATTGTCTCTAATCTAGTGGAATAATAACATGTTCCACTACTGAAGACATTGTCTCTAATCTAGTGGAGTAATAACATGTTCCACTACTGGAGATCTGGGTTGTGCCTTTAAATTTCTAGAAAATGAACGACTAAGGAAGTATGTTTCACTTCTCTTTGTGACTTCTCTAACCCCAAACCCCGGCCTGGTCTGATTGGTCTGTTTTACAAGCATTCCCCGAAGTCTTGCGATATTGTCCCTCTGAATTTAGACATATCTGGTGGGTTTTAGCACCATCAGAGAAGGTTTAAATGTACAGACTGAGGTAGGTGAAGATCACTGTATCACTAGCCCTAATGTACAGACTGAGGTAGGTCCAGATCACTGTATCACTAACCCTAATGCTCAGACCGAGGTAGGTCCAGATCACTGTATCACTAACCCTAATGTACAGACTAAGGTAGGTCCAGATTACTGTATCACTAACTTCAACCTTCTTCAACTCTAACTTCAATTATGTCCCTAAATTCAAGCCCAATCCTAATTTCAACTCTAACCCTTAAACCTTAACTTCAAAATGAATAGTTTGTTATGAATGATGTAACATGTTGTGGTTGTTATGAATGATGTAACATGTTGTGTTTGTTACTAATGATGTAACATGTTGTGTTATGAATGATGTAGCATGTTGTGTTATGAATGATGTAACATGTTGTGTTTGTTACTAATGATGTAACATGTTGTGTTATGAATGATGTAGCATGTTGTGTTATGAACGATGTAGCATGTTGTGTTATGAATGATGTAGCATGTTGTGTTATGAATGATGTAGCATGTTGTGTTATGAATGATGTAACATGTTGTGTTTGTTACTAATGATGTAACATGTTGTGTTATGAATGATGTAGCATGTTGTGTTATGAACGATGTAGCATGTTGTGTTATGAATGATGTAGCATGTTGTGTTATGAATGATGTAGCATGTTGTGTGTGTTAATAATGATGTAACATGTTGTGTTATGAATGATGTAGCATGTTGTGTTATGAATGATGTAGCATGTTGTGTTATGAATGATGTAGCATGTTGTGTTATGAATGATGTAGCATGTTGTGTTATAAACGATGTAGCATGTTGTGTTATGAATGATGTAGCATGTTGTGTTATGAATGATGTAGCATGTTGTGTTTGTTAATAATGATATAACATGTTGTGTTATGAATTATGTAGCATGTTGTGTTATGAATGATGTAGCATGTTGTGTTATGAATGATGTAGCATGTTGTGTTATGAATGATGTAGCATGTTGTGTGTGTTAATAATGATGTAACATGTTGTGTTATGAATGATGTAGCATGTTGTGTTACGAATGATGTAGCATGTTGTGTTATAAACGATGTAGCGTGTTGTGTTATGAACGATGTAGCATGTTGTGTTATGAATGATGTAGCATGTTGTGTTATGAATGATGTAGCATGTTGTGTTATAAACGATGTAGCGTGTTGTGTTATGAACGATGTAGCATGTTGTGTTATGAATGATGTAGCATGTTGTGTTATAAACGATGTAGCATGTTGTGTTATGAATGATGTAGCATGTTGTGTTATGAATGATGTAGCATGTTGTGTGTGTTAATAATGATGTAACATGTTGTGTTATGAATGATGTAGCATGTTGTGTTATGAATGATGTAGCATGTTGTGTTATGAATGATGTAGCATGTTGTGTTATGAATGATGTAGCATGTTGTGTTATGAATGATGTAGCATGTTGTGTTATGAACGATGTAGCATGTTGTGTTATGAATGATGTAGCATGTTGTGTTATGAATATGTAGCATGTTGTATTATGAATGATGTAGCATGTTGTGTTTGTTAATTCATAACACAACATGTTATATCATTATTATGTAGCATGTTGTGTTATGAATGATGTAGCATGTTGTGTTATGAATGATGTAGCATGTTGTGTGTGTTAATAATGATGTAACATGTTGTGTTATGAATGATGTAACATGTTGTGTTATGAATGATGTAGCATGTTGTGTTATGAACGATGCAGCATGTTGTGTTATGAATGATGTAGCATGTTGTGTTATGAATGATGTAGCATGTTGTGTTATGAATGATGTAGCATGTTGTGTTATGAGTGATGTAGCATGTTGTGTTATGAATGATGTAGCATGTTGTGGTTGTTATGAATGATGTAGCATGTTGTGTTATGAATGATGTAGCATGTTGTGTTATGAATGATGTAGCATGTTGTGGTTGTTATGAATGATGTAGCATGTTGTGTTATGAACGATGTAGCATGTTGTGTTATGAATGATGTAGCATTTTGTGGTTGTTATGAATGATGTAGGATGTTGTGGTTGTTTTGAATGATGTAGCATGTTGTGTTATGAATGATGTAGCATGTTGTGTTATGTTGATGTAGCATGTTATGTTTGTTATTAACAATGTAGCAAGTTGTGTGTGTTATGAACGATGTAGCAAGTTGTGTTTGTTATGAACAATGTAGCATGTTGTGTTTGTTATGAACGATGTAGCAAGTTGTGTTTGTTAAGAACAATGTAGCATGTTGTGTTTGTTATGAACGATGTAAAATGTTGTCTTTGTTACGAATGATGTAGCATGTTATGCTATGAATGATGTAGAACGTTGTGTTTATTATGAAATGTAGCATGCTGTGTTTGTTATGAATGACGTAGCATGTTGTGTTTGTTGTGAATGACGTAGCATGTTATGCTATGAATGATGTAGCATGTTGTGGTTGTTATTAATGATGTGGCATGTTGTGTTATGAATGATGTACCATGTTGTGGTTGTTATTAATGATGTGGCATGTTGTGTTATGAATGATGTACCATGTTGTGGTTGTTATTAATGATGTGTTATGTTGTGTTATGAATGATGTAGCATGTTGTGGTTGTTATGAATGATATGGCATGTTCTGTTTGCTATGAATGATGTAGCATGTTGTGTTTGTTATGATTGATGCAACATGTTAAGCTATGAATGATGTAGCATGTTGTGTTTGTTACAATTGATGTAGAATTTTGTGTATGTTATGAATGATGTAGCATGTTTAGATTGTTATCAATGATATAGCATGTTGTAATGTTAATTAAATAAGAGTGATGTGGCATGTTGTGGTTGTTATGAATGATATAGCATGTTTTGTTTGTTATTAATGATGTAGCATGTTTTGTTTGTTATGAATGATGTAGCATGTTGTGTTATGAATGATGTAGCATGTTGTGTTATGAATGATGTAGCATGTTGTGTTATGAATGATGAAGCATGTTGTGCTATGAATGATGTAGCATGTTGTGTTATGAATGATGTAGCATGTTTTGTTATGAATGATGTAGCATGTTGTGTTTGTTATGAATGATGTAGCATGTTGTGTTATGAATGATGAAGCATGTTGTGTTATGAATGATGTAGCATGTTGTGTTATGAATGATGTAGCATGTTTTGTTATGAATGATGTAGCATGTTGTGTTTGTTATGAATGATGTAGCATGTTGTGTTTGTTATGAATGATGAAGCAAGTTGTGTTCATTATGAACGATGTAGCATGTTGTGTTTGTTATGAATGATGTAGCATGTTATTTAAGGAATGATGTAGCATGTTGTGTTATGAATGATGTCACATGTTGTGTTTGTTATGAATGATGAAGCATGTTGTGTTTATTATGAACGATGTAGCATGTTGTGTTTGTTATGAATGATGTAGCATGTTGTGTTATGAATGATGTAGCATGTTGTGTTGATGTAGCATGTTGTTTTTGTTACAATTGATGCAGCATTTTGTGTATGTTATGAATGATGTAGCATGTTTTGTTTGTTATCAATGATGTAGCATGTTGTGTTATGAATGATGTAGCATGTTGTGTTGATGTAGCATGTTGTTTTTGTTACAATTGATGTAGCATTTTGTGTATGTTATGAATGATGTAGCATGTTTTGTTTGTTATCAATGATGTAGCATGTTGTAATATTAATGATATAGCAAGTTATGTTAAGAATAATGTAGCATGTTGTGTTTGTTATGAATTATATGGTGTCTTTTGTTTGTTATGAATAATGTAGCATGTTTTGTTTTTTATTAATGATGTAGCGTGTTGTGTTATGAATGATGTAGCATGTTGTGTTGATGTAACATGTTGCGTTTGTTATGAACGATGAAGCAAGTTGTGTATGATATGAATGATGTAGCATGTTTTGTTTGTTATCAATGATGTAGCATGTTGTGTTTGTTATCAATGATGTAGCATGTTGTAATATTAATGATGTAGCAAGTTATGTTAAGAATGATGTAGCATGTTGTGTTGATGTAACATGTTGCGTTTGTTATGAATGATGTAGCATGTTTTGTTTGTTATGAATGATGTAGCATGTTGTTTTTATCACAATTGATGTAGCATTTTGTGTATGTTATGAATGATGTAGCATGTTTTGTTTGTTATCAATGATGTAGCATGTTGTAATATTAATGATGTAGCAAGTTATGTTAAGAATGATGTAGCATGTTGTGCTTGTTATGAATGATGTAGCGTGTTGTGTTATGAATGATGTCACATGTTGTGTTATGAATGATGTAGCATGTTGTGCTTGTTATGAATTATGTAGTGTGTTTTGTTTTATGAATGATGTCACATGTTGTGTTATGTTGATTTAGCATGTTGTGTTTGCTATGAATGATGTAGCATGTTGTTTTTATTACAATTGATGTAGCATTTTGTGTATGTTATGAATGATGTAGCATGTTTTGTTTGTTATCAATGATGTAGCATGTTGTAATATTAATGATGTAGCAAGTTATGTTAAGAATGATGTAGCATGTTGTGCTTGTTATGAATGATGTAGCGTGTTGTGTTATGAATGATGTCACATGTTGTGTTATGAATGATGTAGCATGTTGTGCTTGTTATGAATTATGTAGTGTGTTTTGTTTTATGAATGATGTCACATGTTGTGTTATGTTGATGTAGCATGTTGTGTTTGCTATGAATGATGTAGCATGTTGTGTTATGAATGATGTAGCATGTTTTGTTTTTTATTAATGATGTAGCATGTTGTGTTATGAATGATGTAGCATGTTGTGTTTGTTATGAATTACGTAGCATGTTGTGTTATCAATGATGGAGCATGTTGTAAAATTAATGATGTAGCAAGTCATGTTAAGAAATGTAGCATGTTGTGCTTGTTATGAATTATGTAGAATCGGCGTCCTATATCGCAACAAAGCATCCTTCACTCATGCTGCCAAACATACCCTCGTAAAACTGACCATCCTACCGATCCTCGACTTCGGTGATGTCATCTATAAAATATCCTCCAACACTCTACTCAACAAACTGGATGCAGTCTATCACTGTGCCATCCGTTTTTTCACCAAAGCCCCATACACTACCCACCATTGCGACCCGTAAGCACTCGTTGGTTGGCCCTCGCTTCATACTCGTCGCCAAACCCACTGGCTACAGGTTATCTACAAGTCTCTGCTAGGTATAGCCCGCCTTATCTCAGTTCACTGGTCACCATAGCAGCACCCACTCGTAGCACGCGCTCCAACAGGTATATCTCACTGGTCACCCCCAAAGCCAATTCCTCCTTTGGTAGTCTTTCATTCCAGTTCTCTGCTGCCCATGACTGGAATGAATTGCAAAAATCTCTGAAGCTGGAGACTCACATCTCCCTCACTAGCTTAAAGCACCAGCTGTCAGAGCAGTTTCCAGATCACCTGTACTTAGCCTATCTGTAAACAGCCTATCTATCTACCTACCTCATCCCCATACTGGTAAATACTGGTATTTATTATTTTGCTCCTTTGCACCTCCGTATCTCTACCTGCACGTTCATCTTCTGCCGGTCTACCATTCCAGTGTTTAATTGCTATATTGTAATTACTTCGCCACCGTGGCCTATTTATTTCCTTAACTTAACTCACCTCATTTATTATTGTTATTGACTGTATGTTTTGTTTACTCCATGTGTAACTCTGTGGTGTTGTATGTCGAATTGCTAAGCTTTATCTTGGCCAGGTCGCAGTTGCAAATGAGAACTTGTTCTTAACTAGCCTACCTGGTTAAATAAAGGTGAAAGAAAAAAAATGAGAGAAAAAAAAACATGTCGTGTGTTTTGTTTGTTATGAACGATGCGGCATGTTATGTTATGAATGGTGTAACATGTTATGTTATGAATGATGTAACATGTTGTTTGTTATGAATGATGTAACAACCAGAACCCATAGGGCATTTCTCAGCGGTGGCAGCTCTGGTGAGGTACGTAGACCCCGCTCCACCTCTGGCTCGGCCCACTTAGGTGGCGGGGACCCACGCCGCCGAACCCTCGTAGCGGGCCTCGGACTGGGGACCCTCATTGCGGGGGCCGGATTGGGGACCCTTGTAGTGGACTGGAGGGCGTCGCTGGAGGGTCCGGACTGGAGGGCGTTGCTGGAGGATCCGGGCTGGAGGGCGACTCTGGAGGGTCCGAACTGGAGGAGGACTCTGGAGGGGGGAGACGCCGAGACAGCCTGGAGCGTGGGGCTGCCACAGGGCCCACCAGGCTGGGGAGAACTACAGGAGGCCTGGTGTGTAGAGGAGGCACAGGATGAACAGGGCTGTGGGGGAGCACTGGAGCTCTGGTGCGCAGCCTTGGCACCACTCCTCCAGGCTGAATGACCACTTTAGCCCGGCCCCTCCAGAGTGCAGGCACAGGTCGAACCGGGCTGTGGGAGAGCACTGGAGATCTGGTGCTTAACACTCGCACCTCTCCATTAGGCTCAATGCCCACTTTCGCCCAGCACCGGCGGAGCGCAGGCATAGGACGAACTGAACCCTCCCAACGCCCCGGAGACACAGTACGCAGAGCCGGTGGAGGATACCCTAGGCCGAAACGGCGCACCGGAGACCAAACACGCTGAGCTGGCACAATCCGCCCTAGCTGGATGCCCACTCTCGCATGGCACTTGCGGGGGGTTGGCATATAGCGCTCCGGGCTATGAGCGCACACTGGAGACACCTTGCTCACTACGCAGCTTCCGTTAAGCAGGTCTGCTGACTCCGCCAATCTCCCTGCTGCCTCTCTGCGCTGCCTTACCTCTTATCGTCGCCTCAGCTTTCGCTGCCTCTAGTTCTTCCTTCGAGCGGCGATATTCCCCAGCCAGTCTCCAGGGTCCCTGTCCGTCCAATATCTCCTCGCAAGTCCAGGAGTCCTGAACCCTCTGCTCCTCGTTACCACGCTGCTTGGTCCATTTGTGGTGGGTAGTTCTGTAACGCTTGTCTGATGAAGGAGTGGTACGTGGTACGTGTTCATAATAATTTATTAAACCTGAAACACTGAAACAAAATAACAAAGTAGATCAAAATGAAACAGTTCTGTCTGGTGCAAACACAAAACAGAAAACAACTACCCACAAAAACCAGGTGGGAAAAAGCTACCTAAGTATGGTTTTCAATCAGAGACAATGATAGACAGCTGCCTCTGATTGAGAACCATATCCGGCCAAACACAAAGAAATACAAACATAGAAAATGAACATAGAATGCCCACCCAAATCACACCCTGACCAAACCAAAATAGAGACATAAAAAGCTCTCTACAGTCAGGGAGTGACAGATTATTAGTGATCAGGTTAGTAAAATGAGCCCATCTGGCATTTATAATGGCCAGAATATCAAAATGAACCTGCAACTTTGACTCCCACTTTCCCTCTGCCTTTCTGCAATTTCTCTTTAATGTATTAGTTTCCTCACTCATCTAAGGGACTCTCCATTTGGATGTGACCTTGTTCAACTTTACTGCAACTAAGGCACCAATGTTTGCCATTGATTTACAGTGTTTTTATTTAATTAATGTTTGTACTGGCAAAAAGTTAGTAAAAAGTGGTGATCAGATTAAGCAACATCAACAATAGAGGATATGTCAATAGAAAGCCCCTTGGTAATAACCAGGTCCAGAGTATGGCTGTGGTTATGGGTGGGCCCAGTAGAAAGCCCCTTGGTAATAACCAGGTCCAGAGTATGGCTGTGGTTATGGGTGGGCCCAGTAGAAAGCCCCTTGGTAATAACCAGGTCCAGAGTATGGCTGTGGTTATGGGTGGGCACAGTAGAAAGCCACTTGGTAATAACCAGGTCCAGAGTAGCTGGTCTGGAGGCTGACATTTAAACAGTCTAACATGATGCTCTGTTCTGGTGGCTGACATTTAAACAGTATAACATGATGCTCTGGTCTAGTTGCTGACGTTTAAACAGTATAGCATGATGCTCAGAACACCCAAAGCCATCATGCCAAATGTCCTTACTGATAGCATTACTAAAAATAGAGGCTGTCTCCACCCCACACATAGACGTATCAGAGCAGTAGATCTGTGTCTGTGTGAGGTTGTAGCTGTATGTGAACAACATCACCCATTGTTAAACACCTCTGTTCCTCTGTCACACATTTCACATATATTTTTGGTCATTTAACTCTTGTCCAGAGCAACTTACAGTAGTGAGTTGATACATTATTGTACTTTGTCCTGTACTGGTCCCCGTGGGAATCAAACCCAACTGAGCCACACTGAAATCAGACGAACACACAAACACACACAGACAGATTGGGGTGTATAAATGCATCTACAGTGCCTTGCGAAAGTATTCGGCCCCCTTGAACTTTGCGACCTTTTGCCACATTTCAGGCTTCAAACATAAAGATTTAAAACTGTATTTTTTTGTGAAGAATCAACAACAAGTGGGACACAATCATGAAGTGGAAAGACATTTATTGGATATTTCAAACTTTTTTAACAAATCAAAAACTGAAAAATTGGGCGTGCAAAATTATTCAGCCCCCTTAAGTTAATACTTTGTAGCGCCACCTTTTGCTGCGATTACAGCTGTAAGTCGCTTGGGGTATGTCTCTATCTGTTTTGCACATCGAGTGACTGAAATTTTTTACCATTCCTCCTTGCAAAAAAGCTTGAGCTCAGTGAGGTTGGATGGAGAGCATTTGTGAACAGCAGTTTTCAGTTCTTTCCACAGATTCTCGATTGGATTCAGGTCTGGACTTTGACTTGGCCATTCTAACACCTGGATAAGTTTATTTTTGAACCATTCCATTGTAGATTTTGCTTTATGTTTTGGATCATTATCTTGTTGGAAGACAAATCTCCGTCCCAGTCTCAGGTCTTTTGCAGACTCCATCAGGTTTTCTTCCAGAATGGTCCTGTATTTGGCTCCATCCATCTCCATATCAATTTTAACCATCTTCCCTGTCCCTGCTGAAGAAAAGCAGGCCCAAACCATGATGCTGCCAACACCATGTTTGACAGTGTTCAGGGTGATGAGCTGTGTTGCTTTTACGCCAAACATAACGTTTTGCATTGTTGCCAAAAAGTTCAATTTTGGTTTCATCTGACCAGAGCACCTTCTTCCACATGTTTGGTGTGTCTCCCAGGTGGCTTGTGGCAAACTTTAAACAACACTTTTTATGGATATCTTTAAGAAATGGCTTTCTTCTTGCCACTCTTCCATAAAGGCCAGATTTGTGCAATATACGACTGATTGTTGTCCTATGGACAGAGTCTCCCACCTCAGCTGTAGATCTCTGCAGTTCATCCAGAGTGATCATGGACCTCTTGGCTGCATCTCTGATCAGTCTTCTCCTTGTATGAGCTGAAAGTTTAGAGGGACGGCCAGGTCTTGGTAGATTTTCAGTGGTCTGATACTCCTTCCATTTCAACATTATCGCTTGCACAGTGCTCCTTGGGATGTTTAAAGCTTGGGAAATCTTTTTGTATCCAAATCCGGCTTTAAACTTCTTCACAACAGTATCTCGGACCTGCCTGGTGTGTTCCTTGTTCTTCATGATGCTCTCTGCGCTTTCAACGGACCTCTGAGACTATCACAGTGCAGGTGCATTTATACGGAGACTTGATTACACACAGGTGGATTGTATTTATCATCATTAGTCATTAAGGTCAACATTGGATCATTCAGAGATCCTCACTGAACTTCTGGAGAGAGTTTTCTGCACTGAAAGTAAAGGGGCTGAATCATTTTGCACGCCCAATTTTTCAGTTTTTGATTTGTTAAAAAAGTTTGAAATATCCAATAAATGTCGTTCCACTTCATGATTGTGTCCCACTTTTTGTTGATTCTTCACAAAAAAAATACAGTTTTATATCTTTATGTTTGAAGCCTGAAATGTGGCAAAAGGTCGCAAAGTTCAAGGGGGCCGAATACTTTCGCAAGGCACTGTAACTACACATTAAACACTGAGACCTGTTGGGGTCTATAACTGTTCCTGTGGTGTTGGAGGTCTTCATTGTAGTAGACTGGATCAGCTCCACTGTCCCTCTCTCATCTTTCTCCTCTCTCTTTACCTAGTGACCCTGTTCCTCAGAACGTCATGGTGGAAGGAAAAATATGCTCTCTTCAGCTGTGGTGAATAACCACAACCCTGTCAGTCCATCTCTGTACTTCTCCTTTCTCTTCTCTCTCCCTCCTTCCCTTTTCACACCAACGGACTTATCTTTAGACTCTGCGGCCGCCATCAACAGCATCAGCAACTGAGAGGTGTGAAATTTCCACAACAGAGCTAATTTTTCATGCACTTCTCTTTAGACGCTGCAGCCTTGTCCTCGAGTTAGTTTATCATGAGAACATAGACACCACTAACTGGAACTATCAACAACAAGAGTTAGTTTATCATGATAAATACAGACACCACTGACTGGAACTATCAACAACAAGAGTTAGTTTATCATGATAAATACAGACACCACTAACTGGAACTATCAACAACAAGAGTTAGTTTATCATGAGAACATACATACACCACTAACTGGAACTATCAACAACAAGAGTTAGTTTATCATGATAAATACAGACACCACTGACTGGAACTATCAACAACAAGAGTTAGTTTATCATGATAAATACAGACACCACTAACTGGAACTATCAACAACAAGAGTTAGTTTATCATGATAAATACAGACACCACTGACTGGAACTATCAACAACAAGAGTTAGTTTATCATGATAAATACAGACACCACTAACTGGAACTATCAACAACAAGAGTTAGTTTATCATGATAAATACAGACACCACTGACTGGAACTATCAACAACAAGAGTTAGTTTATCATGATAAATACAGACACCACTGACTGGAACTATCAACAACAAGAGTTAGTTTATCATGATAAATACAGACACCACTGACTGGAACTATCAACAACAATAGTTAGTTTATCATGAGAACATACAGACACCACTGACTGGAACTATCAACAACATGAGTTAGTTTATCATGAGAACATACAGACACCACTGACTGGAACTATCAACAACATGAGTTAGTTTATCATGAGAACATAGACACCACTAACTGGAACTATCAACAACAAGAGTTAGTTTATCATGATAAATACAGACACCACTGACTGGAACTATCAACAACAAGAGTTAGTTTATCATGATAAATACAGACACCACTAACTGGAACTATCAACAACAATAGTTAGTTTATCATGAGAACATACAGACACCACTGACTGGAACTATCAACAACATGAGTTAGTTTATCATGAGAACATACAGACACCACTGACTGGAACTATCAACAACATGAGTTAGTTTATCATGAGAACATAGACACCACTGACTGGAACCATTTTTCTATGGAACCAATTATCTTGAGCAGCACCAGTTTATAGGTGCCAACTTGCCAAATATAGCTTCCAAGACCAAGATGTGTCCAAGATGTGTTTTATCCTGATTTGTCCACTAGATGGCAGTGTTCCATGTGTTTTATCCTGATTTGTCCACTAGATGGCAGTGCTCCATATGTTGTATCCTGATCTGTCCACTAGATGGCAGTGCTCCATGTGTCCACTATTTTATGTATTTATTTATTTCACCTTTATTTAACCAGGTAGGCTAGTTGAGAACAAGTTCTCATTTGCAACTGTGACCTGGCCAAGATAAAGCTTAGCAATTCGACACATACAACAACACAGAGTTCCACGTAGAATAAACAAAACATACAGTCAAAAATACAGTAGAACAAAATAAAACAAAAAGTCTATATACAGTGACTGCAAATAAGGTAAGTTAAGGAAATAAAGAGGCCATGGTGGCGAAGTAATTACAATACTGCAACACTGGAATGGTAGATCGGCAGAAGATGAATGTGCAGGTAGGGATACTGGGTTGCAAAGGAACAAAATACATATATAAATAAATACCAGTATGGGGATGAGGTAGGTAGATAGATGGGCTGTTTACAGATGGGCTATGTACAGGTGCAGTGATCTGTAAGCTGCTCTGACAGCTGGTGCTTAAAGCTAGTGAGGGAGATTTGAGTCTCCAGATTCAGAGATTTTTGCAATTCGTTCCAGTCATGGGCAGCAGAGAACTGGAAGGAAATTGGCTTTGGTGACCAGCGAGCTGAGATAAGGCGGGGCTTTACCTAGCAGAGACTTGTAGATAACCTGTAGCCAGTGGATTTGGCGACGAGAATGAAGCGAGGGCCAACCAACGAGAGCGTACAGGTCGCAATGGTGGATAGTGTATGGGGCTTTGGTGACAAAACGGATGGCACTGTGATAGACTGCATCCAGTTTGTTGAGTAGAGTGTTGGAGGCTATTTTATAGATGACATCACCGAAGTCGAAGATCAGTAGGATGATCAGTTTTACGAGGGTTTGTTTGGCAGCATAAGTGAAGGATGCTTTGTTGCGATATAGGAAGCCGATTCTAGATTTAATTTTGGATTGGAGATGCTTAATGTGAGTCTGGAAGGAGAGTTTACAGTCTAACCAGACACCCAGGTATTTGTAGTTGTCCACGTATTCTAAGTCAGAGCCGTCCAGAGTAGTGATGCTGGACGGGCGAGCAGGTGCGGGCAATGATCGATTGAATAGCATGTATTTAGTTTTACTTGCGTTTAAGAGCAGTTGGAAGCAACGGAAGGAGAGTTGTATGGCATTGAAGTTCGTCTGGAGGTTAGTTAACACAGTGTCCAAGGAGGGGCCAGAAGTATACAGAATGGTGTCATCTGCGTAGAGGTGGATCAGAGAATCACCAGCAGCAAGAGCAACGTCATTGATGTATACAGAGAAAAGAGTCGGCCCAAGGATTGAACCATGGGGCACCCCCATAGAGACTGTCAGAGGTCCAGACAACAGGCCCTCCGATTTGACACAATGAACTCTATCAGAGAAGTAGTTGCTGTCGAGTCTGCCAATAAGAATGTTGTGATTTACAGAGTCGAAAGGCTTGGCCAGGTCGATGAATACGGCTGCTCAGTAATGTCTCATCGATGGTGGTTATGATGTCGTTTAGAACCTTGAGCGTGGCTGAGGTGCACCCATGACCAGCTCTGTAACCAGATTGCATAGCGGATAGTGGAGAAGGTATGGTGGGATTCGAAATGGTCAGTAATCTGTTGGTTAACTTGGCTTTCGAAGACCTTAGAAAGACAGGGTAGGATAGATATAGGTCTGTAGCGGTTTGGGTCTAGAGTATCACCCCCTCTGAAGAGGGGGATGACCGCGGCAGCTTTCCAATCTTTGGGAATCTCAGATGATACGAAAGAGAGGTTGAACAGGCTAGTAATAGGGGTTGCAACAATTTCGGCAGATAATTTTCAGAAAGAGAGGGTCCAGATTGTCTAGCCCGGCTGATTTGTAGGGGTCCAGATTTTGCAGCTCTTTCACAACATCAGCTATCTGGATTTGGGTAAAGGAGAAATGGTGGGGGCTTTGGCGTGTTGCTGTGGAGGGTGCCGGGCAGTTGACCGGGGTAGGGGTAGCCAAGTGGAAAGCATGGCCAGCCATAGAGAAATGCTTATTTATCGGTGGTGACAGTGTTTCCTAGCCTCAGAGCAGTGGGCAGCTGGGAGGAGGTGCTCTTATTCTCCATGGACTTTACAGTGTCCCAGAACTTTTTTGCGTTAGCACTACAGGATGCAAATTTCTGTTTGAAAAAGCTTGCCTTAGCTTTCCTAACTGCCTGTGTATATTTGTTCCTAACTTCCCTGAAAAGTTGCATATCATGGGGTCTATTCAATGCTAATGCAGAACGCCACAGGATGTTTTTGTGCTGGTCAAGGGCAGACCGGTCTGGAGTGAACCAAGGAATATATCTATTCCTAGTTCCAAAAATTTTGAGAGGGGCATGCTTATTTAAGATGGTGAAGAAGGCACTTTTAAAGAATAGCCAGGCGCCATCTACTAACGGGATGAGGTCAATGTCATTCCAGGATACCCCGGCCAGGTCGATTAGAAAGGCTTGCTCACAGAAGTGTTTCAGGGAGCGTTTGACAGTGATGAGGGGTGGTCGTTTGATCGCAGACCCACTGCAGGCAATGAGGCAGTGATCGCTGAGATCTCGATTGAAAACAGCAGAGGTGTATTTGGAGGGCGAATTAGTTAGGATGACATCTATGAGGGTGCCGTGTTTACTGATTTGGGGTTGTACCTGGTAGGTTCATTGACAATTTGTGTGAGATTGAGGGCATCAAGCTTAGTCTGTAGGATGGCCGGGGTGTTAAGCATGTCCCAGTTTAGGTCACCTAGTAGCACAAGCTCAGAAGATAGATGGGGGGCAACAATTCACATATGGTATCGAGGGCACAGCTGGGGGCAGAGGGAGGTCTATAGCAAGTGGCAACAGTGAGAGACTTGTTTCTGGAAAGGTGAATTTTTAGAAGTAGAAGCTCAAATTGTTTGGGTACAGACTTAGATAGTAATATAGAACTCTGCAGGCTATCTTTGCAGTGGATTGCAACACCGCCCCCTTTGGCAGTTCTATCTTGGCGGATAGTTAGGAATGGATATTTCAACGTTTTTGGTGGTTTTCCTAAACCAGATTTCAGACATCTGGGTTGGCCGAGTGTGCTAAAGCAGTGAGTAAAACAAACTTAGGGAGTAGGCTTCTAATGTTAACATGCATGAAACCAAGGCTTTTACGTCTACAGAAGTCAACAAATGAGAGAGCCTGGGGGATGGGAGTGGAGCTAGGCACTGCAGGACCTGGATTAACCTCCACATCACCAGAGGAACAGAGGAGGAGTAGGATAAGGGTACGGCTAAAGACTATACGAACTGGCCGTCTAGCACGTTCAGAACAGAGAGTAAAAGGAGCAGGTTTCTGGGCACAATAGCATAGATTCAAGGCATAGTATACAGACAAAGGTAAGGTAGGATGTGAGTACATTGGAGGTAAACCTAGGCATTGAGTAATGAAGAGAGAGATTTAGTCTCTGGAGATGTTTAAACCAGGTGATGTCATCGCATATGTAGGAGGTGGAACAACATGGTTGGTTAAGGCATATTGAGCAGGGCTAGAGGCTCTACAGTGAAATAAGACAGTAATCAGTAATGGACAGTAATGGACGAGGCATATTGATATTAGAGCGGCGCATGCGTAGCCAAGTGAACATATGGGTCCAGTGAGTGGTTGGGCTGGCTGGGGACACAGCGATTCAGACAGTTAGCAGGCCGATGCTAACAAGCTAACAGTTAGTAGGCCGGGGCTAAACAAGCTAGCAGCTAGTAGACCGGGGCAAGCTAGCAGTTAGCAGGCCAGGTTAGCAAGCAAGCAGTTAGCATGGGCTAGCAGTTACAGACCGGGCAGGTAAGCTAGCAGTTAGCAGGCCAGGACGGCAGCTAGCAGTTAGTAGACCGGGGCAAGCTAGCAGTTAGCAGGCCGGGTTAGGAAGCAGTTAGCAGGGGCAAGCAGTTAGCAGGGGCTAGCAGTTAGCAGACCGGTTTAGCAAGCAAGCAAGCAGTTAGCAAGGGCTGGCAGTTAGCAGACCGGGGAGGCAAGCTAGCAGTTAGCCAACCAAGGTTAGCAAGCAAGCAGATAGCAGGGGCTAGAAAGTTAGCCTTTGGTGGACGTCGCGATGGGGGTAAGTCTGTTTTTGCCTCTTCGTGCGGTGACGTCGATAGACCAGTCGTGGAATTAGTAGGGTTCCAAGTAGCTCTAGGTAGCTAGCAGGCCTAGCTGGTTAGCATAATGGGCCTTCAGCGGGCGTCGCGCCTGAGGGGCCTGTTGGGAGTCCTTGGGCAGACTATGTCGGTATTCCCGTCGTAGGGGACCTGCGGGGTTCCATGCCCCGTACCGGCTGTAGAAGGGGCCCGGATATTGTAGACCAGGAGTATACTTCGGTGGTAGCCCAGGAGTATACTTCGGTGGTAGCACAGGAGCCCTGGCCGGGCTAGCTTCAAGCTAATTGGTGCTTGCTCTGGGATGGAAACGCTAGCCAGGAGTCGTCATCCGGTATTGCGGTTAGCTAGTTGTGAAGACCCAGATGAAAATGGTCAGTTTGCGGTAGGAATCCGGGGATAAAAATAACAGGTCCGTTATGCTCTGGTTAGAGTCACGTTGTTCGAACTGACGAGAGCTTTCCGAGCTGAAGGTTAGCTGAAGACCGCTGGCAATGTTTTGCTGACTGATAGCTGGTAGTTAGCTGGCTAGCTTCAGTTGAGGGATTCCAGATCCGAAGTATCTTTAAATATAAATACTTTAGGAAAAAAAAGCAGATCCACACCACATTGGGTGAGGCGGGATGCAGGAGAGTATTTAGATTTTGAGGTTTATGGAAATATTTTAAAGGACATAAGACAAAATTGATGTAAAACGAAATATACAAGGGACACGACAGGAAAAAGACGTCTGACTGCTACGCCATCTTGGATTCGAAAACGAGATGGCAGTGCTCCATGTGTTGTATCATGATCTGTCCACTAGATGGCAGTGCTCCATGTGTTGTATCCTGACTTGTCCACTAGATGGCAGTGCTCCATTTGTTGTATCCTGATGTGTCCACTAGATGGCAGTGCTCCATGTGTTGTATCCTGATATGTCCACTATATGACAGTGCTCCATGTGTTGTATCCTGATATGTCCACTATATGGCAGTGCTCCATGTGTTCTGACTTGTCCACTAGATGGCAGTGCTCCATGTGTTGTATCCTGATCTGTCCACTAGATGGCAGTGTTCCATGTGTCCACTAGATGGCAGTGTTCCACGTGTTGTATCCTGATATGTCCACTAGTTGGCAGTGCTCCATGTGTCCACTAGATAGCAGTGTTCCACGTGTTGTAATGGTGTGATGCTGAACACTGTGATGCATCTATTACATTCCCTGGCTGCAGACATGAATGAAACTTTAAATAGAAGTTGTGCCTAACCACAGATCTAGGATCAGATTACTCTACCTACAATCCCGATGCCATGCTATCAAATCAAATAACAGTGTATTTGTCACATGCTCCGAATACAACAGGTGTCGACCTTGACCGTGAAAAGTTTACTTACAAGCCCCTAACCAACAATGTAGTTCAAGAAATAGAGTTAAGAAAATATTTACTAAATAAACTAAAGTAAAAAAGAAAATATAAAGTAACACAATAAAATTACATAACAATAACGAGGCAGGGGGTGCCGGTACCAAGTCAATATGTGGAGATAGAGGTTAGACCAGGTAATTTATACTGTAGGTAGGGGTAAAGTGACTATGATATAGATAATAAACAGTAGTACAGGTTAGACCAGGTAATTTGTACTGTAGGTAGGGGTAAAGTGACTATGATATATAGATAATATACAGTGGTACAGGTTAGACCAGGTAATTTATACTGTAGGTAGGGGTAAAGAGACTATGATATAGATAATAAACAGTAGTACAGGTTAGACCAGGTAATTTGTACTGTAGGTAGGGGTAAAGATAATATGATATAGATAATAAACAGTAGTACAGGTTAGACCAGGTAATTTATACTGTAGCTAGGGGTAAAGATACTATGATATAGATAATAAACAGTAGTACAGGTTAGACCAGGTAATTTGTACATGTAGGTAGGGGTAAAGAGACTATGATATAGATGATAAACAGTGAATAGCAGCAGTGCAAAACAAATGTAAATGTCCGGGTGGCAATTTTATAAATTTTTCAGCAGTCATAGCTTGGGGGTAAAAGCTGTTAAAAGAAGCCTTTTGGACCCAGACTTGGTGCTCCGGTACTGCTTGTCATGTGGTAACATGGAGAACAGTCTAAGACTTGATGACTGGAGTCTCAACCCATTTTATGGGCTTTCCTCTGACAACGGCTGGTATATAGGTCCTGGATGGCAGGAAGCTTGCTTCCCCAGTGATGTACTGCGCCATACGCACTACCCTCTGTAGTGCCTTGCTGTCGCAGGCCGATCAGCTGCCATACTAGGTAATGATGCAACCAGTCAGGATGCACCCGCTGCACTACAGCCCCGTCGATGTTAATGAGGGCCTGTTCTGCCCTACTTTTCCTGTAGTCTACGATCCTCTCCTTTGTCTTGCTCACATTGAGGGGAGCTTGTTGTCTTGGCACTATACTGCAGGTCTCTGACCTCTTCCCTATAGGCTGTCTCATCGTCGTCGGTGATCAGGCCTACCACCGTTGTGTCGTCAGCAAACTTAATGATGGTGTTGGAGACCTGCTTGGACAATCAGTTGTGGGTGAACAGGGAGTACAGGAGGGGACTAAGCATGCACCGCTGTGGGTTCCCGGGGTTGAGGATCACTAAGCTAAGGACCCGGGGACTAAACACTTCCCTCTAAAACTGGATCCTGGACTTCCTGAGGGGCCACACCCAGGTGGTAAGGGTAGGCAACAACACATCTGCCACGCGCGGCACTATGGTGTTGAACACTGAGCTGTAGTCAATGAACAGCATTCTCACATAGGTGTTCCTTTTGTCCAGGTGGGAAAGGGCAGTGTGGTGTGCGATTGAGATTGCGTCATCTGTGGATCTGTTGGGGCGATATTCCAATTTGGGTAGGTATAGGGTTTCCGGGATGATGGTGTTGATGTGAGCCATGACCAGCCTTTCAAAGCACTTCATGGCTACATGAGTGCTACTGGGCGGTAGTCTTTTAGGCAGGTTACCTTCGCATTCTTGGGCACAGGGACGATGGTGGTCTGCTTGAAACGTGGGTATTACAGACATGGTCAAGGAGAGGATGTACAAAAACACACAATAGCACAATTGGTTAGGGGACTGTAAAACGGCAGCCATTCTCCTCTCCTATCTTGACACCGACAACAGTGTCTGCTCAGTGTTTATGGAAACAGTGTTGATTGTTGTGTTGTGACAAGGTAGGGGTGGTATACAGAAGATATCCCTGTCTGGTAAAAGACCAAGTCCATATTATGGAAAGAACAGCTCAAATAAGCAAAAATAAACAACAGTCCATCATTACTTGAAGACATTAAAACCTCTAGTGACTCCCCATCACGCATGAGGGAGCGTAATCATCGACTGACACTAATTAGCATAACGCAACGGACGTACATATTCCTAGAAAATATTCCTATTCATGAAAATCACAAGTGAAATATATTGAGACACAGCTTAGCCTTTTGTTAATCACCCCGTCATCTCAGATTTTCAAAATATGCTTTACAGCCAAAGCTAGACAAGCATTTGTGTAAGTTTATCGATAGCCTAGCATAGCATTTTGTCCAGCTAGCAGCAGGTAACTTGGTCACGGATATCAGAAAAGCAATCAAATTAAATCGTTTACCTTTGATGAGCTTCGGATTTTTTCACTCACGAGACTCCCAGTTAGATAGCCAATGTTCCTTTCTTCCAAAAATATTATTTTTGTAGGCGAAATAGCTCCGTTTGTTCTTCACGTTTGGCTGAGAAATCAACCGGAAATTGCAGTCACAAAAACGCCGAAAAATATTTCAAATTAGCTCCATAATATCGTCAGAAACATGGCAAACGTTGTTTATAACAATCCTCAAGGTGTTTTTCAAATATCTATTCGATAATATATCCACCGGGACAATTAGCTTTTCAGTAGGACCGATTGGAATAATGGCTACCTCTGTATTTTACGCAAGAATCTCTCTGGGAGCATCAGGTGACCACTTGCGCAATGTCGCCCCTTACGGGTATTCTTCAACATAAATGCGTAACACTACGTCACAATGCTGTAGACACCTTGGGGAATACAGAGAAAAAGTAATCTGGTTGATAGCCCATTCACTGCTCAATAGGGACACATTGGAATGCAGCTTTCAAAACATGAGGCACTTCCGGGTGGATTTTTCTCAGGCTTTCGCCTGCAACATCAGTTCTGTTATACTCACAGACAGTTTCTTTACAGTTTTGGAAACTTTAGAGTGTTTTCTATCCTAAACTGTCAATTATATGCATATTCTAGCATCTTGTCCTGACAAAATATCCCATTTACTACGGGCACGTTATTTTTCCAAAAATCAAAATACTGCCCCCTAGTCACAAAAGGTTATTAAAGTCAGTCAATAAAACCACATATCTATGTTTTTCTTTCTATAAGGCAGCTCCAAAATGCAAGTGTTTCAGCTCAGTGCTTTCTGTGGTGGTGGTGAGGCAGCCAGCAGAAAATACATAGCGTAGGGGTTGGTAATGTTCTGTAGTTGCGCCGTGATTGGCTCAGTGTTCTGTCACTCATAGGGACACAACGTCACAGCAAAATCTACAGGGAGAGCTCAAAAATTCAAGCCCCTTGGGTGCTACCATAGAGTTACATTAGAAGTGCCATCCAAGAAGGCTCAAGGTCATTGACCACAGATATAATGACATCAAATCATGTTACATCTACCATAGCTTTGGCTGCACTGATCATTCCAAGTCGGGATCTACTGCCTCTTTCTAGAGCTCCGACCTGAAGATAACTTATGTCATGATTCAACCTTGTTTTTTTTCAGAATTCCCAGTTGTCTTGAAAGCACCATTACTTTGATGAGAAAATTTGCCCCCAAGAAGGACTGCCGTGCCACCTCCAAAACTGTTTTGTATGCTGCTGCATAAATGATGTAACATGCCAGGTACTAGATATGTATACTGTAGCTAAGAAAGTCATCCTACGTGTATGTTGGGTAATAAGTTGTTCCTCACCCAAATAATTTGTTCTATATCCCCCTCATAATGTAGCCTACTGTTCTGACTTGGTGGTGCACATGTAGCCTATAGCCTGTTTAAGAGAAATGTCATCATCAAATATAGTAAGAGCTTTCATTGTCTGCTTATATGCTCCCTTTTCTTATCCTACTGTTCTGACTTGGTGGTGCACATGTAGCCTATAGCCTGTTTAAGAGAAATGTCATCATCAAATATAGTAAGAGCTTTCATTGTCTGCTTATATGCCCCCGTTTTATTCTAAGACTTGGTGTGCAGGGAGAATACTGTAAGAGCGGCCTACATAGAGGTATGTGACTAGGGAGAATACTGTAAGAGCGGCCTACATAGAGGTATGTGACTAGGGAGAATACTGTAAGAGCGGCCTACATAGAGGTATGTGACTAGGGAGAATACTGTAAGAGCGGCCTACATAGAGGTATGTGACTAGGGAGAATACTGTAAGAGCGCCCTACATATAGGTATGTGACTAGGGAGAATACTGTAAGAGCGGCCTACATAGAGGTGTGTGACTAGGGAGAATACTGTAAGAGCGCCCTACATAGAGGTATGTGACTAGGGAGAATACTGTAAGAGCGCCCTACATAGAGGTATGTGACTGTAGGTGGAGGTAAAGAGGTATATGACTGTAGGTTGAAGGTAATTAGGTATGGAACTGTAGGTGGAGGTATAGAGGTATGGGACTGTAGGTGGAGGTATAGAGTTATGGGACTGTAGGTGGAGGTATAGAGTTATGGGACTGTAGGTGGAGGTATAGAGGTATGGAACTGTAGGTGGAGGTATAGAGGTATGGGACTGTAGGTGGAGGTAGAGAGGTATGGGACTGTAGGTAGAGGTAGGTGACTGTGGTTGGAGGTGGAGGTATAGAGGTATGGGACTGTATGTGCGGGTAAGGATGACAGAGGCAGAATATATTACCGTTAACCCGGTATTTATTTCCTTCACACAGTAATTTGGGGGAAAAGGGGCTGGACCAAAGCAAAGAGAGTAAAAGTGAAGGAATCCCCTCCTACCTATCTACCCACTACTGACCTATCTTAGCACCACCTGGCGCACTAGCCAAAATACAGAGGAGGGTCCTACCTATCTACCCACTACTGACCTATCTTAGCACCACCTGGCGCGCTAGCCAAAATACAGGGGAGGGTCCTACCTATCTACCCATTACTGACCTATCTTAGCACCACCTGGCACGCTAGCCAAAATACAGGGGAGGGTCCTACCTATCTACCCACTACTTACCTATCTTAGCACCACCTGACGCGCTAACCAAAATACAGAGGAGGGTCCGCCCAGGTCTTACCTTGTGGCAGAGTACATACTACGGGTATATGTATGCCCGCAGGCCTCTTGCCTAAGCACTCCCAAGGTGCCTTCCCCTTCGGGAACAAATGAAACGGAATAATACACACTTAGAGTGAACAATTTCGATAATCAAAAACAAACAGTCCTATTGGCACACACATACCTCAGAAGGACCTGCTACAAAATCACTTACAGACCAACAACAAAACACAGGACATATATGTATGCCCCCAGTACCAAGAAGCTCTCTCTCCTAACAAAGGAACACTGGCTTTTCAAGCTGCAGAAGGAGTCCTCATTGTAATAGAAACTCTCCTAGCGAGAGGGCGGGGTCAGAGCTACAATCAATGGGGTGAACCAATCAGCTGCTTGGAATCCAGAAAGCCATTTCCTGAAACGCACAGATACACAAAAACTACAAACCCAAAACACAGAAACTGGGGAAAGTAACAATTGATCATATAAAATAAATGTTGTGGATTAGCTAGATAGTTGAGCAGTATGGCACAAATGACTGGGGGCTGTAGGTGAAACCTGGAATGGAGTATTTAGAATGCCCTGGGGGCTGTAGGGGAAACCTGGAATGGATCATTTAGAATATACTCAAGGCCCTGGGGGCTGTAGGGGAAACCTGGAATGGAGTATTTAGAAGATACTCAAGGCCCTGGGGGCTGTAGGGGAAACCTGGAATGGATCATTTAGAAGATACTCAAGGCCCCGGGGGCTGTAGGGGAAACCTGGAATGGAGTATTTAGAAGATACTCAAGGCCCTGGGGGCTGTAGGGGGAACCTGGAATGGAGCATTTAGAAGATACTCAAGGCCCTGGGGGCTGTAGGGGAAACCTGGAATGGAGTATTTAGAAGATACTCAAGGCCCTGGGGGCTGTAGGGGAAACCTGGAATGGAGTATTTAGAAGATACTCAAGGCCCTGGGTGCTGTTGGGAATCCTGGAATGGAGCATTTAGAAGATACTCAAGGCCCTGGGGGCTGTAGGGGAACCTGGAATGGAGTATTTAGAAGATAAATAAAGGGAAGTGAGTGAAATTAAAAACAGAGTGGTTGTGATGTCATTCAGAACTAATTAAAAAAACAGACTACATGATTGAGGAAAATCATTATTTTAATTCTATATGCTACAAAGACAAAAGCAATATCTTACCAGGATTATTCATTGAAAAATAATGATTTTGCACTATAAAACAAAAGCCTACATTAGTTATGTTTAAACAAAATAAAGTAAATAATTGTAATAATTGAATTCTCCTCTCCTGTATGTTTTCTATCTCTGTAACATGTAAAGGTATAACATTATACTGAACCTGTAACAATAATGCCTGAACCTCAACACCTATCAGTTGATCTGTATAGACATGAAAAGTTAAGGCATTTACAATGTATCAACCATAAGGCTATAGAGTATATGACCAGTATATGACTGATGTTAAAGGACAGCTGCTGAATGAATAATACAACACACATTATATTAAAACACATTCCAATCAGAATAATACATGTATCAGTTAATAGATCACATTTGATCAAATGCCACTATTGTTCCAGCAGGTGGAGCTACAATGTAACAACATACAGCATTGTGACTCACAGTTCTATATTAGAATTCCATGAGTTCCGTTCTGATGGTTGTTATGGTGATCAGGTGATCTCAGCCTCACTCTTCTTCAACACGATCACCTGTTCAACACAGAAGTAGTTCATCAGTGTGGCCATGTATTTACTTCTCCAATACAGTAACATTTAGATATTTAAATCATATATAATGATTTACTAGTCGATACTGTGTTACTTAGAATTCAATCAAAATCTCTTCCAATGGGGGTCCTGCTTATGTCCAGTTCTCCGTTATCAATACCAGGGCAATTTACTAATTATCAATATCAGGGCATTTACCATTTATCAATACCAGGGATATTTACTATGTATCAATACCTGGGCAATTTACTCCTTGTCAATACCAGGGCAAATGACGAATTATCAATAGCAGGGCTATTTAACATTTATCAATAACAGGGGAATTAACTATTTATCAATACCAGGGCTATTTACCATTTATCAATACCAGGGCCATTTACTATTTATGAATACCAGGACTATTTACTATTTATCAATACCAGGGAGTACAGTTATCAACACTAAACATGGTTCAATCAGAGATACAGTTATCAACACTTCACAACATGGTTCAATCAGAGCTACAGTTATCACCACTTTAAACATGGTTCAATCAGAGATACAGTTATCAACACTTTACAACATGGTTCAATCAGAGATACAGTTATCAACACATTACAACATGGTTCAATCAGAGATACAGTTATCAACACTTTACAACATGGTTCAATCAGAGATACAGTTATCAACACTTTACAACATGGTTCAATCAGAGATACAGTTATCTACACATTACAACATGGTTCAATCAGAGCTACAGTTATCAACACTCTACAACATGGTTCAATCAGAGATACAGTTATCAACACTTTACAACATGGTTCAATCAGAGCTACAGTTATCAACACTTTACAACATGGTTCAATCAGAGATACAGTTATCAACACTCTACAACATGGTTCAATCAGAGATACAGTTATCAACACTTTAAAACATGGTTCAATCAGAGATACAGTTATCAACACATTACAACATGGTTCAATCAGAGATACAGTTATCAACACTCTACAACATGGTTCAATCAGAGATACAGTTATCAACATGGTTCAATCAGAGATACAGTTATCAACATGGTTCTATCAGAGATACAGTTATCAGCATGGTTCAATCAGAGATACAGTTATCAACACTTTACAACATGGTTCAATCAGAGATACAGCATGGTTCAATCAGAGATACAGTTATCAACACTTTAAACATGGTTCAATCAGAGATACAGTTATCAACACTTTACAACATGGTTCAATCAGAGATACAGTTATCAACACTTTAAACATGGTTCAATCAGAGATACAGTTATCAACACTTTACAACATGGTTCAATCAGAGATACAGTTATCAACACTTTACAACATGGTTCAATCAGAGCTACAGTTATCAGTCAACATTGATAGGACCATGAGTAAGTCAACTGTGATAGGACCATTAGTCAGTCAACATTGATAGGACCATTAGTCAGTCAACATTGATAGGACCATTAGTCAGTCAACATTGATAGGACCATGAGTAAGTCAACATTGATAGGACCATTAGTCAGTCAACATTGATAGGACCATGAGTAAGTCAACATTGATAGGACCATTAGTCAGTCAACATTGATAGGACCATGAGTAAGTCAACATTGATAGGACCATTAGTCAGTCAACTGTGATAGGACCATTAGTCAGTCAACATTGATAGGACCATTAGTCAGTCAACATTGATAGGACCATGAGTAAGTCAACATTGATAGGACCATTAGTCAGTCAACATTGATAGGACCATTAGTCAGTCAACATTGATAGGACCATTAGACAGTCAACATTGATAGGACCATTAGTCAGTCAACATTGATAGGTCCATTAGTCAGTCAACATTGATAGGACCATTAGTCATACAACATTGATATGACCATTAGTCAGTCAACATTGATAGGACCATTAGTCAGTCAACATTGATATGACCATTAGTCAGTCAACATTGATATGACCATCAGTCAGTCAACATTGATAGGACCATTAGTCAGTCAACATTGATAGGACCATTAGTCAGTCAACATTGATAGGACCATTAGTCAGTCAACAGTGATAGGACCATTAGTCAGTCAACATTGATAGGACCATTAGTCAGTCAACATTGATAGGACCATTAGTCAGTCAACATTGATAGGACCATTAGTCAGTCAACAGTGATAGGACCATTAGTCAGTCAACATTGATAGGACCATTAGTCAGTCAACATTGATAGGACCATTAGTCAGTCAACATTGATAGGACCATTAGTCAGTCAACATTGATAGGACCATTAGTCAGTCAACATTGATAGGACCATTAGTCAGTCAACATTGATAGGACCATTAGTCAGTCAACATTGATAGGACCATTAGTCAGTTAACATTGATAGGACCATTAGTCAGTCAACATTGATAGGACCATTAGTCAGTCAACATTGATAGGACCATTAGTCAGTTAACATTGATAGGACCATTAGTCAGTCAACATTGATAGGACCATTAGTCAGTCAACAGTGATAGGACCATTAGTCAGTCAACAGTGATAGGACCATTAGACAGTCAACATTGATAGGACCATTAGTCAGTTAACATTGATAGGACCATTAGTCAGTCAACATTGATATGACCATTAGTCAGTCAACATTGATAGGACCATTAGTCAGTCAACATTGATAGGACCATTAGTCAGTTAACATTGATAGGACCAAAGAGTTAATCAATGTGATTTTTCCATAAATAGACAAGTATTTTCCTCTCCATGGTTGCAGAATTGTTTCTATTTTTGTTAACTATCGATTTAAATGAATTGTGGTCAGTTAATTTAATTTTTGTAGGTGTGAATACCAAGTATGTCTACTTCACCATCCACCCATTTTATTGGTAAACTACAAGGTGGTGTAAACACTGTATTTTAATGATCCAATACATAATACGATCCAATACATACAATACACAATACAATACATACTTGTCATAATTAGGTTTTAGTCCAGAGAGGCTAGAAAAGTGACCAAGATCTTCAATGAGACTGTGCAGGGATCCAGATTGGGGACTAGACTCATCAACATACATTGAGACTCTGCAGGGATCCAGACTAGAGTCATCAACATACATTGAGACTCTGCAGGGATCCAGCCTAGAGTCATCAACATACATTGAGACTCTGCAGGGATCCAGACTAGAGTCATCAACATACATTGAGACTCTGCAGGGATCCAGACTCATCAACATACATTGAGACTCTGCAGGGATCCAGACTAGACTCATAAACATACATTGAGACTCTGCAGGGATCCAGACTAGACTCATAAACATACATTGAGACTCTGCAGGGATCCAGACTAGACTCATCAACATACATTGAGACTCTGCAGGGATCCAGACTAGACTCATCAACATACATTGAGACTCTGCAGGGATCCAGACTAGACTCATCAACATGCATTGACACTTTTGTTTTTCCCCCTGGATTTCCCTTGTTGTTCTTGTTGGATCTAATTTTAATAGCCAGCATTTCAATGGCCATAATAATATAATTCTGATTTACAAATGAGGCAATCCTGTATAAACTCAGGATCTCACCTTGAGCACTGCTCCTGCAGCCTTTCACCAGCAGTATGATGGTCACCAGCAGGTAGGGAGACCCCACCAGTAGACTACACAGCAGCCTGGGTAGAGACATGGACAACACTGGGACTGCTGGAGATGGAATGGGAGTTGGAACTGCAGTTGGAGAAAGAAAACAATTTAACACTGGAGATGGTGCTGGGCAGAGAGATGGACAACACTGGAGATGGTGCTGGGCAGAGACATGGACAACACTGGGATGGTGCTGGGCAGAGAGATGGACAACACTGGGATGGTGCTGGGCAGAGACATGGACAACACTGGGATGGTGCTGGTAGAGACATGGACAACACTGGGATGGTGCTGGGCAGAGAGATGGACAACACTGGGATGGTGCTGGGTAGAGACATGGACAACACTGGAGATGGTGCTGGGCAGAGAGATGGACAACACTGGGATGGTGCTGGGTAGAGACATGGACACCACTGGGATGGTGCTGGGTAGAGACATGGACAACACTGGAGATGGTGCTGGGCAGAGAGATGGACAACACTGGGATGGTGCTGGGTAGAGACATGGACAACACTGGAGATGGTGCTGGTAGAGACATGGACAACACTGGGATGGTGCTGGGCAGAGACATGGACAACACTGGAGATGGTGCTGGTAGAGACATGGACAACACTGGGATGGTGCTGGGCAGAGACATGGACAACACTGGAGATGGTGCTGGGCAGAGAGATGGACAACACTGGGATGGTGCTGGGCAGAGAGATGGACAACAATGGGATGGTGCTGGGCAGAGACATGGACAACACTGGGATGACGCTGGCCAGAGACATGGACAACACTGGGATGGTGCTGGGCAGAGACATGGACAACAATGGGATGGTGCTGGGCAGAGACATGGACAACACTGGGATGGTGCTGGGCAGAGACATGGACAACACTGGGATGGTGCTGGGCAGAGACATGGACAACACTGGAGATGGTGCTGGGCAGAGAGATGGACAACACAGGGATGGTGCTGGGCAAAGACATGGACAACACTGGGATGTTGCTGGGCAGAGAGATGGACAACACTGGGATGGTGCTGGGCAGAGACATGGACAACACTGGGACTGCTGGAGATGGAATGGGAGTTGGAACTGCAGTTGGAGAAAGAAAACAATTTAACACTGGAGATGGTGCTGGGCAGAGAGATGGACAACACTGGAGATGGTGCTGGGCAGAGACATGGACAACACTGGGATGGTGCTGGGCAGAGAGATGGACAACACTGGGATGGTGCTGGGCAGAGACATGGACAACACTGGGATGGTGCTGGTAGAGACATGGACAACACTGGGATGGTGCTGGGCAGAGAGATGGACAACACTGGGATGGTGCTGGGTAGAGACATGGACAACACTGGAGATGGTGCTGGGCAGAGAGATGGACAACACTGGGATGGTGCTGGGTAGAGACATGGACACCACTGGGATGGTGCTGGGTAGAGACATGGACAACACTGGAGATGGTGCTGGGCAGAGAGATGGACAACACTGGGATGGTGCTGGGTAGAGACATGGACAACACTGGAGATGGTGCTGGTAGAGACATGGACAACACTGGGATGGTGCTGGGCAGAGACATGGACAACACTGGAGATGGTGCTGGTAGAGACATGGACAACACTGGGATGGTGCTGGGCAGAGACATGGACAACACTGGAGATGGTGCTGGGCAGAGAGATGGACAACACTGGGATGGTGCTGGGCAGAGAGATGGACAACAATGGGATGGTGCTGGGCAGAGACATGGACAACACTGGGATGACGCTGGCCAGAGACATGGACAACACTGGGATGGTGCTGGGCAGAGACATGGACAACAATGGGATGGTGCTGGGCAGAGACATGGACAACACTGGGATGGTGCTGGGCAGAGACATGGACAACACTGGGATGGTGCTGGGCAGAGACATGGACAACACTGGAGATGGTGCTGGGCAGAGAGATGGACAACACAGGGATGGTGCTGGGCAAAGACATGGACAACACTGGGATGTTGCTGGGCAGAGAGATGGACAACACTGGGATGGTGCTGGGCAGAGACATGGACAACACTGGAGATGGTGCTGGAGAGAGACATGGACAACACTGGAGATGGTGCTGGAGAGAGACATAGACAACACTGGGATGGTGCTGGGCAGAGACATGGACAACAGTGGAGATGGTGCTGGTAGAGACATGGACAACACTGGAGATGGTATTGGTAGAGACATGGAAAACACTGGGATGGTGCTGGGCAGAGACATGGACAACACTGGGATGGTGCTGGGTAGAGACATGGACAACACTGGGATGGTGCTGGGTAGAGACATGGACAACACTGGGATGGTGCTGGGGGGAGACATGGACAACACTGGAGATGGTGCTGGTAGAGACATGGACAACACTGGAGATGGTGCTGGAGAGAGACATGAACAACACTGGAGATGGTGCTGGTAGAGACATGGACAACACTGGAGATGGTGCTGGAGAGAGACATGAACAACACTGGGATGGTGCTGGAGAGAGACATGAACAACACTGGGATGGTGCTGGGCAGAGAGATGGACAACACTGGGATGGTGCTGGGCAGAGAGATGGACAACACTGGGATGGTGCTGGGCAGAGATATGGACAACACTGGGATGGTGCTGGGCAGAGATATGGACAACACTGGGATGGTGCTGGGCAGAGAGATGGACAACACTGGGGATGGTGCTGGGGGGAGACATGGCCAACACTAAAGATGGTGCTGGAGAGAGACATGGACAACACTGGGACTGCTGGAGATGGAATGGGAGTTGGAACTGCAGTTGGAGGAAGATTGAATAAACCCCCAGTGCAATCAGCTAACATGCAATCAATGGAAAATAAAATTGACGACCTACGAGGAAGATGAAACTACCAACGGGACATTAAAACTGTAATATCTCATCCTTCATTGAGTCGTGGCTGAACGACGACATTACCAACATACAGCGGGATCGTTATATGCTGTATCAGCAGGATAGAACAGCAGGTTCTGGTAAGACAAGGGGGGAGGGGTCGGACTATGTATATTTGTAAACAACAGCTGGTGTACGATATCTAAGGAAGTCTCAAGGTTTTGCTCGCCTGAGGTAGAGTATCTCATGATAAGCTGTAGACCACACTATCTACCTAGGGGGAGTTTACATCTGTATCTGTCTACATGCCAGCATAGACCGATATATATATGTATATAGCCTCCACATTGACTCTGTACCGGTACCCCCTGTATATAGCCTCCACATTGACTCTGTACCGGTATCCCCTGTATATAGCCTCCACACTGACTCTGTACCAGTACCCCCTGTATATAGCCTCCACATTGACTCTGTACCGGTACACCCTGTATATAGCCTCCACATTGACTCTGTACCATAATAACCTGTATATATCCTCCACATTGACTCTGTACCGGTACCACCTGTATATAGCCTCCACATTGACTCTGTACCGGTACCCGATGTATATAGCCTGCACATTGACTCTGTACCGGAACCCCCTGTATATAGCCTCCACATTGACTCTATACTGGTTCCCCCTGTTTATAGTATCCACCTTGACTCTGTACTGGTACCCCCTGTATATAGCCTCCAAAATGACTCTGTACCGGTACCCCCTGTATATAGCCTCCTTATTGACTCTGTACCGGTACCCCCTGTATATAGCCTCTACATTGACCCTGTACCATATTAACCTGTATATAGCCTTCACATTTACTCTGTACCGGTACCCCCTGTATATAGCCTTCACATTTAATCTGTACCGGTACCCCCTGTATATAGCCTCCACATTGACTCTGTACCGGTACCCCCTGTATATAGCCTCCACATTGACTCTGTACCGGTACCCCCTGTATATAGCCTCCACATTAACTATGTACCAGTACCCCCTGTATATAGCCTCCACATTGACTCTGTACCGGTACCCCCTGTATATAGCCTCCACATTAACTATGTACCAGTACCCCCTGTATATAGCCTCCACATTGACTCTGTACTGGTACCCCCTGTATATAGCTTCCACATTGACTCTGTACCGGTACCCCCTGTATATAGCCTCCACATTGTCGTCTCTGTACCGGTACCTCCTGTATATAGTCTCCACAATGACTCTGTACCGGTACCCCATGTATATAGCCTCCACATTGACTCTGTACTGTAATACCCTGTATATAGCCTCCACAATTACTCTGTACCAGTACCAACCTGTATATAGCCTCCACATTGACTCTGTACCAGTACCAACCTGTATATAGCCTCCACATTGACTCTGTACCAGTACCCCCTGTATATAGCTTCCACATTGACTCTGTACCGGTACCCCCTGTATATAGTCTCCACATTGACTCTGTACCGGTACCCCATGTATATAGCCTCCACATTGACTCTGTACTGTAATACCCTGTATATAGCCTCCACAATTACTCTGTACCAGTACCAACCTGTATATAGCCTCCACATTGACTCTGTACTGTAATACCCTGTATATAGCCTCCACAATTACTCTGTACCAGTACCAACCTGTATATAGCCTCCACATTGACTCTGTACCAGTACCCCCTGTATATAGCTTCCACATTGACTCTGTACCGGTACCCCCTGTATATAGCCTCCACATTGACTCTGTACCGGATAGCCTCCACATTAACTCTGTACCGGTACCCCATGTATATAGCCTCCTTATTGACTCTGTACCGGTACCCCCTGTATATAGCCTCCACATTGACTCTGTACCGTACTACCCCTGTATATAGCCTCCACATTGACTCTCTACCGTAATACCCTGTATATAGCCTCCACATTGACTCTGTACCGGTACCCCCTGTATAAAGCCTCCACATTGACTCTGTACCGGTACCCCCTGTATATAGCCTCCACATTGACTCTGTACCGGTACTCCCTGTATATAGCCTCCACATTGACTCTGTACCAGTACCCGATGTATATAGCCTCCACATTGACTCTGTACCGGTACCCCCTGTATATAGCCTCCACATTGACTCTGTACCAGTACCCGATGTATATAGCCTCCACATTGACTCTGTACCGGTACCCCCTGTATATAGCCTCCACATTGACTTTGTACCAGTACCCCCTGTATATAGCCTCCACATTGACTCTGTACCGTAATACCCTGTATATAGCCTCCACATTGACTCTGTACTGGTACCCCCTGTATATAGCCTCCACATTGACTCTGTACCGTAATACCCTGTATTTAGCCTCCACATTGACTCTGTACTGGTACCCCCTGTATATAGCCTCCACATTGACTCTGTACCGTAATACCCTGTATATTTTTTTTTTATTTTTTTTATTTTTTTATTTCACCTTTATTTAACCAGGTAGGCTAGTTGAGAACAAGTTCTCATTTGCAACTGCGACCTGGCCAAGATAAAGCATAGCAGTATGAGCAGACAACACAGAGTTACACATGGAGTAAACAATTAACAAGTCAATAACACAGTAGAAAACAAAGGGGGAGTCTATATACAATGTGTGCAAAAGGCATGAGGTAGGCGAATAATTACAATTTTGCAGATTAACACTGGAGTGATAAATGATCAGATGGTCATGTACAGGTAGAGATATTGGTGTGCAAAAGAGCAGAAAAATAAATAAATAAAAACAGTATGGGATGAGGTAGGTGAAAATGGGTGGGCTATTTACCAATAGACTATGTACAGCTGCAGCGATCGGTTAGCTGCTCAGATAGCTGATGTTTGAAGTTGGTGAGGGAGATAAAAGTCTCCAACTTCAGCGATTTTTGCAATTCGTTCCAGTCACAGGCAGCAGAGTACTGGAACGAAAGGCGGCCAAATGAGGTGTTGGCTTTAGGGATGATCAGTGAGATACACCTGCTGGAGCGCGTGCTACGGGTGGGTGTTGCCATCGTGACCAGTGAGCTGAGATAAGGCGGAGCTTTACCTAGCATGGACTTGTAGATGACCTGGAGCCAGTGGGTCTGGCGACGAATATGTAGCGAGGGCCAGCCGACTAGAGCATACAAGTCGCAGTGGTGGGTGGTATAAGGTGCTTTAGTGACAAAACGGATGGCACTGTGATAGACTGCATCCAGTTTGCTGAGTAGAGTGTTGGAAGCCATTTTGTAGATGACATCGCCGAAGTCGAGGATCGGTAGGATAGTCAGTTTTACTAGGGTAAGCTTGGCGGCGTGAGTGAAGGAGGCTTTGTTGCGGAATAGAAAGCCGACTCTTGATTTGATTTTCGATTGGAGATGTTTGATATGAGTCTGGAAGGAGAGTTTGCAGTCTAGCCAGACACCTAGGTACTTATAGATGTCCACATATTCTAGGTCGGAACCATCCAGGGTGGTGATGCTAGGCGGGGATGCGGGTGCAGGCAGCGATCGGTTGAAAAGCATGCATTTGGTTTTACTAGCGTTTAAGAGCAGTCGGAGGCCACGGAAGGAGTGTTGTATGGCATTGAAGCTTGTTTGGAGGTTAGATAGCACAGTGTCCAATGACGGGCCGAAAGTATATAAAATGGTGTCGTCTGCGTAGAGGTGGATCAGGGAATCGCCCGCAGCAAGAGCAACATCATTGATGTATACAGAGAAAAGAGTCGGCCCGAGAATTGAACCCTGTGGCACCCCCATAGAGACTGCCAGAGGACCGGACAGCATGCCCTCCGATTTGACACACTGAACTCTGTCTGCAAAGTAATTGGTGAACCAGGCAAGGCAGTCATCCGAAAAACCGAGGCTACTGAGTCTGCCGATAAGAATATGGTGATTGACAGAGTCGAAAGCCTTGGCAAGGTCGATGAAGACGGCTGCACAGTACTGTCTTTTATCAATGGCGGTTATGATATCGTTTAGTACCTTGAGTGTGGCTGAGGTGCACCCGTGATCGGCTCGGAAACCAGATTGCACAGCGGAGAAGGTACAGTGGGATTCAAGATGGTCAGTGACCTGTTTGTTGACTTGGCTTTCGAAGACCTTAGATAGGCAGGGCAGGATGGATATAGGTCTGTAACAGTTTGGGTCCAGGGTGTCTCCCCCTTTGAAGAGGGGGATAACTGCGGCAGCTTTCCAATCCTTGGGGATCTCAGACGATATGGAAGAGAGGTTGAACAGGCTGGTAATAGGGGTTGCGACAATGGTGGCGGATAGTTTCAGAAATAGAGGGTCCAGATTGTCAAGCCCAGCTGATTTGTACGGGTCCAGGTTTTGCAGCTCTTTCAGAACATCTGCTATCTGGATTTGGGTAAAGGAGAACCTGGAGAGGCTTGGGCGAGGAGCAGCGGGGGGGGCGGGGCTGTAGGCCGAGGTTGAAGTAGCCAGGCGGAAGGCATGGCCAGCCGTTGAGAAATGCTCATTGAAGTTTTCGATAATCATGGATTTATCGGTGGTGACCGTGTTACCTAGCCTCAGTGCAGTGGGCAGCTGGGAGGAGGTGCTCTTGTTCTCCATTGACTTCACAGTGTCCCAGAACTTTTTGGAGTTGGAGCTACAGGATGCAAACTTCTGCCTGAAGAAGCTAGCCTCCACATTGACTTTGTACCGTAATACCCTGTATATAGTCCCGTTATTGTTATTTTACTGCTGCTCTTTAATAATTTAATTTATTTAAATGCATTGCTGGTTAAGGGCTGGTCAGTCAGCATTTCACTGTGAGGTCTAAACCTGTTGGTTAAGGGCTGGTCAGTCAGCATTTCACTGTGAGGTCTACACCTGTTGGTTAAGGGCTGGTCAGTCAGCATTTCACTGTGAGGTCTACACCTGTTGGTTAAGGGCTGGTCAGTCAGCATTTCAATGTGAGGTCTACACCTGTTGGTTAAGGGCTGGTCAGTCAGCATTTCACTGTGAGGTCTACACCTGTTGGTTAAGGGCTGGTCAGTCAGTATTTCACTGGGAGGTCTACTACTGTATTCGTAAAAAAAAAAAGAAAAATACAGTTTGATTTGTCTTGAAGCATGGTGGTGGCAGCATCATGTGACTAATAACATTTTATTTTAATTTATTTTAATTAAAAATACATGCTTTGTCATACTTGTGATATACCACGGCTTCCAGCCAATCAGCTTTTCAGGAACCCCCCAGTTTATTTTTTTTATTTTATTTATTTCACCTTTATTTAACCAGGGAGGCAAGTTGAGAACAAGTTCTCATTTACAATTGCGACCTGGCCAAGATAAAGCAAAGCAGTTCGACACATACAACGACACAGAGTTACCCATGGAGTAAAACAAACATACAGTCAATAATACAGTATAAACAAGTCTATATACGATGTGAGCAAATGAGGTGAGATAAGGGAGGTAAAGGCAAAAAGGCCATGGTGGCAAAGTAAATACAATATAGCAAGTAAAACACTGGAATGGTAGATTTGCAATGGGAGAATGTGCAAAGTAGAAATAAAAATAATGGGGTGCAAAGGAGCAAAATAAATAAATAAATAAAATACAGTAGGGAAAGAGGTAGTTGTTTGGGCTAGATTATAGGTGGGCTATGTACAGGTGCAGTAATCTGTGAGCTGCTCTGACAGTTGGTGCTTAAAGCTAGTGAGGGAGATAAGTGTTTCCAGTTTCAGAGATTTTTGTAGTTCGTTCCAGTCATTGGCAGCAGAGAACTGGAAGGAGAGGCGGCCAAAGAAAGAATTGGTTTTGGGGGTGACTAGAGAGATATACCTGCTGGAGCGTGTGCTACAAGTGGGAGATGCAATGGTGACCAGCGAGCTGAGATAAGGGGGGACTTTACGTAGCAGGGTCTTGTAGATGACATGGAGCCAGTGGGTTTGGCGACGAGTATGAAGCGAGGGCCAGCCAACGAGAGCGTACAGGTCGCAATGGTGGATAGTATATGGGGCTTTGGTGACAAAACGGATTGCACTGTGATAGACTGCATCCAATTTGTTGAGTAGGATATTGGAGGCTATTTTGTAAATGACATCGCCAAAGTCGAGGATTGGTAGGTTGGTCAGTTTTACAAGGGTATGTTTGGCAGCATGAGTGAAGGATGCTTAGTTGCGAAATAGGAAGCCAATTCTAGATTTAACTTTGGATTGGAGATGTTTGATATGGGTCTGGAAGGAGAGTTTACAGTCTAACCAGACACCTAAGTATTTGTAGTTGTCCACGTATTCTAAGTCAGAGCCGTCCAGAGTAGTAATGTTGGACAGGCGGGTAGGAACAGGTAGCGATCGGTTGAAGAGCATGCATTTAGTTTTACTTGTATTTAAGAGCAATTGGAGGCCACGGAAGGAGAGTTGTATGGCATTGAAGCTTGCCTGGAGGGTTGTTAACACAGTGTCCAAAGAAGGGCCAGAAGTATACAGAATGGTGTCGTCTGCGACCTCATTGATGTATACAGAGAAGAGAATCGGTCCAAGAATTGAACCCTGTGGCACCCCCATAGAGACTGCCAGAGGACCGGACAGCAGACCCTCCGATTTGACACACTGAACTCTATCAGAGAAGTAGTTGGTGAACCAGGCGAGGCAATCATTTGAGAAACCAAGGCTGTCGAGTCTGCCGATGAGGATGTGGTGATTGACAGAGTCGAAAGCCTTGGCCAGATCAATGAATACGGCTGCACAGTAATGTTTCTTATCGATGGCGGTTAAGATATCATTTAGGACCTTGAGCATGGCTGAGGTGCACCCATGACCAGCTCTGAAACCAGATTGCATAGCAGAGAAGGTATGGTGAGATTCTAAATGGTCGGTAATCTGTTTGTTGACTTGGCTTTCGAAGACCTTAGAAAGGCATGGTAGGATAGATATAGGTCTGTAGCAGTTTGGGTCAAGAGTGTCACCCCCTTTCAAGAGGGGGATGACCGCAGCTGCTTTCCAATCTTTGGGAATCTCAGACGACACGAAAGAGAGGTTGAACAGGCTAGTAATAGGGGTGGCAACAATTTTGGCAGATAATTTTAGAAAGAAAGGGTCCAGATTGTCTAGCCCGGCTGATTTGTAGGGGTCCAGATTTTGCAGCTCATTCAGAACATCAGCTGAGCAGATTTGGGAGAAGGAGAAATGGGGAAGGCTTGGGCGAGTTGTTGTGGGGGGTGCAGTGCTGTTGAACGGGGTAGGAGTAGCCAGGTGGAAAGCATGGCCAGCCGTAGAAAAATGCTTATTGAAATTCTCAATTATGGTGGATTTATCAGTGGTGACAGTGTTTCCTATCTTCAGTGCAGTGGGCAGCTGGGAGGAGGTGTTCTTATTCTCCATGGACTTTACAGTGTCCCAGAACTTTTTTGAGTTAGTGTTGCAGGAAGCAAATTTCTGCTTGAAAAAGCTAACCTTGGCTTTTCTAACTGCCTGTGTATAATGGTTTCTAGCTTCCCTGAACAGCTGCATATCACGGGGGCTGTTCGATGCTAATGCAGAACGCCATAGGATGTTTTTGTGTTGGTTAAGGGCAGTCAGGTCTGGGGAGAAGAACCAAGGGCTATATCTGTTCCTGGTTCTAAATTTCTTGAATGGGGCATGTTTATTTAAGATGGTTAGGAAGGCATTTTAAAAAAAATATCCAGGCATCCTCTTCTGACGGGATGAGATCAATATCCTTCCAGGATACCCCGGCCAGGTCGATTAGAAAGGCCTGCTCGCTGAAGTGTTTCAGGGAGCGTTTTACAGTGATGAGTGGAGGTCGTTTGACCGCTGACCCATTACGGATGCAGGCAATGAGGCAGTGATCGCTGAGATCCTGGTTGAAAACAGCAGAGGTGTATTTAGAGGGCAAGTTGGTTAGGATGATATCTATGAGGGTGCCCGTGTTTAAGGCTTTGGGGAGGTACCTGGTAGGTTCATTGATAATTTGTGTGAGGTTGAGGGCATCAAGTTTAGATTGTAGGATGGCTGGGGTGTTAAGCATGTTCCAGTTTAGGTCGCCTAGCAGCACAAGCCCTGAAGATAGATGGGGGGCAATCAGTTCACATATGGTGTCCAGAGCACAGCTGGGGGCAGAGGGTGGTCCATAGCAGGCGGCAACGGTGAGAGACTTGTTTTTAGAGAGGTGGATTTTTAAAAGTAGAAGTTCAAATTGTTTGGGTACAGACCTGGATAGTAGGACAGAACTCTGCAGGCTCTCTTTGCAGTAGATTGCAACACCGCCCCCTTTGGCAGTTCTATCTTGTCTGAAAATGTTGTAGTTTGGAATTAAAATGTCTGAATTTTTGGTGGTCTTCCTAAGCCAGGATTCAGACACAGCTAGAACATCCGGGTTGGCAGAGTGTGCTAAAGCAGTGAATAGAACAAACTTAGGGAGGAGGCTTCTAATGTTAACATCCATGAAACCAAGGCTATTACGGTTACAGAAGTCGTCAAAAGAGAGCGCCTGGGGAATAGGAGTGGAGCTAGGCACTGCAGGGCCTGGATTCACCTCTACATCGCCAGAGGAACAGAGTAGGAGTAGAATAAGGGTGCGGCTAAAAGCAATAAGAATTGGTCGTTTAGAACGTCTGGAACAGAGAGTAAAAGGAGGTTTCTGGGGGTGATAAAATAGCATCAAGGTATAATGTACAGACAAAGGTAAGGTAGGATGTGAATACAGTGGAGGTAAACCTAGGTATTGAGTGATGAAGAGAGAGATATTGTCTCTAGAAACATCATTGAAACCAGGAGATGTCATTGCATGTGTGGGTGGTGGAACTAATAGGTTGGATAAGGTATAATGAGCAGGACTAGAGGCTCTACAGTGAAATAAGCCAATAAACACTAACCAGAACAGCAATGGACAAGGCATATTGACATTAAGGAGAGGCATGCTCAGTCGAGTGATCAAAAGGGTCCAGTGAGTGGAGAGGTTGGTTGGGGGTCACGGCGATTTAGACAGCTAAATCGGTAGCAAGCTAGCGTAGGAGCAAGCTAGCAAAGAATGGAGGTCTGTTATTAGCCAACTCTTGCGTTCAAATCAAATCAAATCAATCAAATGTTATTTGTCACATACACATGGTTAGCAGATGTTAATGCGAGTGTAGCGAAATGCTTGTGCTTCTAGTTCCGACAATGCAGTAATAACAAGTAATCTAACTAACAATTCCAAAACTACTGTCTTGTACACAGTGTAAGGGGATAAAGAATATGTACATAAGGATATATGAATGAGTGATGGTACAGAGCAGCATAGGCAAGATACAGTAGATGGTATCGAGTACAGTATGTACAAATGAGATGAGTATGTAAACAAAGTGGCATAGTTTAAAGTGGCTAGTGATACATGTATTACATAAGGATACAGTCGATGATATAGAGTACAGTATATACGTATGCATATGAGATGTATAATATAGGGTAAGTAACATTATATAAGGTAGCATTTTTTGCCGTTGCTAGTGATATATTTACATCATTTCCCATCAATTCCCATTATTAAAGTGGCTGGAGTTGAGTCAGTGTCAGTGTGTTGGCAGCAGCCACTCAGTGTTAGTGGTGGCTGTTTAACAGTCTGATGGCCTTGAGATAGAAGCTGTTTTTCAGTCTCTCGGTCCCAGCTTTGATGCACCTGTACTGACCTCGCCTTCTGGATGATAGAGGGGTGAACAGGCAGTGGCTTGGGTGGTTGATGTCCTTGATGATCTTTATGGCCTTCCTGTGACATCGGGTGGTGTAGGTGTCCTGGAGGGCAGGTAGTTTGCCCCCGGTGATGCGTTGTGCAGACCTCACTACCCTCTGGAGAGCCTTACGGTTGAGGGCGGTGCAGTTGCCATACCAGGCGGTGATACAGCCCGCCAGGATGCTCTCGATTGTGCATCTTTAGAAGTTTGTGAGTGCTTTTGGTGACAAGCCGAATTTCTTCAGCCTCCTGAGGTTGATGCTGTCTGTGTGAGTGGACCAATTCAGTTTGTCTGTGATGTGTATGCCGAGGAACTTAAAACTTGCTACCCTCTCCACTACTGTTCCATCGATGTGGATAGGGGGGTGTTCCCTCTGCTGTTTCCTGAAGTCCACAAACATCTCCTTAGTTTTGTTGACGTTGAGTGTGAGGTTATTTTCCTGACACCACACTCCGAGGGCCCTCACCTCCTCCCTGTAGGCCGTCTCGTCGTTGTTGGTAATCAAGCCTACCACTGTTGTGTCGTCCGCAAACTTGATGATTGAGTTGGAGGCGTGCGTGGCCACGCAGTCGTGGGTGAACAGGGAGTACAGGAGAGGGCTCAGAACGCACCCTTGTGGGGCCCCAGTGTTGAGGATCAGCGGGGAGGAGATGTTGTTGCCTACCCTCACCACCTGGGGGCGGCCCGTCAGGAAGTCCAGTACCCAGTTGCACAGGGCGGGGTCGAGACCCAGGGTCTCGAGCTTGATGACGAGCTTGGAGGGTACTATGGTGTTGAATGCCGAGCTGTAGTCGATGAACAGCATTCTCGCATAGGTATTCCTCTTGTCCAGATGGGTTAGGGCAGTGTGCAGTGTGGTTGAGATTGCATCGTCTGTGGACCTATTTGGGCGGTAAGCAAATTGGAGTGGGTCTAGGGTGTCAGGTAGGGTGGAGGTGATATGGTTCTTGACTAGTCTCTCAAAGCACTTCATGATGACGGATGTGAGTGCTACGGGGCGGTAGTCGTTTAGCTCAGTTACCTTAGCTTTCTTGGGAACAGGAACAATGGTGGCCCTCTTGAAGCATGTGGGAACAGCAGACTGTTATAGGGATTGATTGAATATGTCCGTAAACACACCGGCCAGCTGGTCTGCGCATGTTCTGAGGGCGCGGCTGGGGATGCCGTCTGGGCCTGCAGCCTTGCGAGGGTTAACACGTTTAAATGTCTTACTCACCTCGGCTGCAGTGAAGGAGAGACCGCATGTTTTTGTTGCAGGCCGTGTCAGTGGCACTGTATTGTCCTCAAAGCGGGCAAAAAAGTTATTTAGTCTGCCTGGGAGCAAGACATCCTGGTCCGTGACTGGGCTGGATTTCTTCCTGTAGTCCGTGATTGACTGTAGACCCTGCCACATGCCTCTTGTGTCTGAGCCGTTGAATTGAGATTCTACTTTGTCTCTGTACTGGCGCTTAGCTTGTTTGATAGCCTTGCGGATGGAATAGCTGCACTGTTTGTATTCGGTCATGTTACCAGACACCTTGCCCTGATTAAAAGCAGTGGTTCGCGCTTTCAGTTTCACACGAATGCTGCCATCAATCCACGGTTTCTGGTTAGGGAATGTTTTAATCGTTGCTATGGGAACGACATCTTCAACGCACGTTCTAATGAACTCGCACACCGAATCAGCGTATTCGTCAATGTTGTTATCTGACGCAATACGAAACATCTCCCAGTCCACGTGATGGAAGCAGTCTTGGAGTGTGGAGTCAGCTTGGTCGGACCAGCGTTGGACAGACCTCAGCGTGGGAGCCTCTTGTTTTAGTTTCTGTCTGTAGGCAGGGATCAACAAAATGGAGTCGTGGTCAGCTTTTCCGAAAGGGGGGCGGGGCAGGGCCTTATATGCGTCGCGGAAGTTAGAGTAACAATGATCCAAGGTCTTTCCTCCCCTGGTTGCGCAATCGATATGCTGATAAAATTTGGGGAGTCTTGTTTTCAGATTAGCCTTGTTAAAATCCCCAGCTACAATGAATGCAGCCTCCGGATAAATCGTTTCCAGTTTGCAGAGAGTTAAATAAAGTTTGTTCAGAGCCATCGATGTGTCTGCTTGGGGGGAGATATATACGGCTGTGATTATAATCGAAGAGAATTCTCTTGGTAGATAATGCGGTCTACATTTGATTGTGAGGAATTCTAAATCAGGTGAACAGAAGGATTTGAGTTCCTGTATGTTTCTTTCATCACACCATGTCACGTTGGCCATGAGGCATACGCCCCCGCCCCTCTTCTTACCAGAAAGATGTTTGTTTCTGTCAGCGCGATGCGTGGAGAAACCCGTTGGCTGCACCGCTTCGGATAGAGTCTCTCCAGTGAGCCATGTTTCAGTGAAGCAAAGGACGTTACAGTCTCTGATGTCCCTCTGGAATGCTGCCCTTGCTCGGATTTCATCAACCTTGTTGTCAAGAGACTGGACATTGGCAAGAAGAATGCTAGGGAGTGGTGCGCGCTGTGCCCGTCTCCGGAGTCTGACCAGAAGACCGCCTCGTTTCCCTCTCTTTCGGAGTCGTTTTTTTGGGTCGGCTAGCAGGCCGCAGATGGGCGCCCAGGCAACGTTGCGCCGGAGGAGCCAGCCGGACAATTCCCTCGGGTAGACAACGTCGGCAGTCCAACTGTGAAGGCCCGGTGGGGCTCCGCGTAGGCAGCAAAACGGGTCCGGATAGGTGACTGCAGCCCAGGAGTGATTGATGGAACTCTTCAGCTGGCTAGCTCCGGAACAATTGATGTTAGCTCCGGAATCGACGAAAGCCGATAGTCACACGGATAGCAGCTAGCTAGCTGTGAGATCCAGGTATGGATGTCCAGAGCCAGCGGCCGAAATCCGGTATGTTCCGTTCCGAGCCGCGCTGCGCTGCACCGCGCCTTACAAAACTGGCGATAGATTCTCGAGCCAAAGGACAGCCGATGACCACAAACCGTGGTTAGCTGAGTACTAACGATTAGCCAGTAAATAAGCTAACTAGCTTCTGAACCAGCTTCAGAGTAGCTTCTGGACCAGCTTCTGGCTAGCTCCCGGCTAGCTTCTGGCTAATTTCTGGCTAGCCTCTCGGAGGATTACAGATCTGAGGTAAATAATACTTTTTTATATAAATATAAATTGGTGAAACGGATTGCAGGAGAGTGTTCTAAAGATGAGTTTTTGGAAAAGTTTTTGGAAAATTAAAAATGTATGTGAAAAAAAAAAAGTTGTAAATATATCTATATATTTATATACACGACAAGACGAGGACAAAAATAAGTCTGAACTGCTATGCCATCTTGGGAAGAAGATCTTCAATGAGACTGTAATGCAGGTTTCAGCATCTCTTAACAGTGTAAAGAAGAACCCCCCAGTTTATAATGCAGGTTTCAGCACCTCTTAACAGTGTAAAGAAGAACCACCCAGTTTATAATGCAGGTTTCAGCACCTCTTTACAGTGTAAAGAAGAACCACCCAGTTTATAATGCAGGTTTCAGCACCTCTTAACAGTGTAAAGAAGAACCACCCAGTTTATAATGCAGGTTTCAGCACCTCTTAACAGTGTAAAGAAGAACCACCCAGTTTATAATGCAGGTTTCAGCACCTCTTAACAGTGTAAAGAAGAACCACCCAGTTTATAATGCAGGTTTCAGCACCTCTTAACAGTGTAAAGAAGAACCCCCCAGTTTATAATGCAGGTTTCAGCACCTCTTAACAGTGTAAAGAACCACCCAGTTTATAATGCAGGTTTCAGCATCTCTTAACAGTGTAAAGAAGAACCACCCAGTTTATAATGCAGGTTTCAGCACCTCTTAACAGTGTAAAGAAGAACCACCCAGTTTATAATGCAGGTTTCAGCACCTCTTAACAGTGTCAAGATATCAAGATATATATTCTCACCTGTCACTGTCATCCAGCTCTCTGGTGATTCTCCTTCAGAGCTGGAGTTGGTACACTTGTAGAGTCCTTCATCTGACTTGGATACTGCAGGGATGGTCATCTCTCCTGTAATCTCAGTCCTGATGAGGGATCCATCTTTGTAGAAATCAGCTGTGAGGTTAGAGAGAGTTCCCTGATATCTGCAGCGCAGAGTCACAGTATCTCCCTCAGTCACAGGAAGGGCAGGGCTCTCCAGGATCACAGCTCCATCTGTATATAATATATAAACATCATATATAAACAGGTCTCTCCAGGATCACAGCTCCAGCTGTATATAATATATAAACAGGTCTCTCCAGGATCACAGCTCCAGCTGTAAATAATATATAGACAGGTCTCTCCAGGATCACAGCTCCAGCTGTATATAATATATAAACAGGTCTCTCCAGGATCACAGCACCAGCTGTATATAATATATAAACATCATATATAAACAGGTCTCTCCAGGATCACAGCTCCAGCTGTATATAATATATAAACATCATATATAAACAGGTCTCTCCAGGATCACAGCTCCAGCTGTATATAATATATAAACAGGTCTCTCCAGGATCACAGCTCCAGCTGTATATAATATATAAACATCATATATAAACAGGTCTCTCCAGGATCACAGCCCCAGCTGTATATAATATATAAACATCATATATAAACAGGTCTCTCCAGGATCACAGCTCCAGCTGTATATAATATATAAACAGGTCTCTCCAGGATCACAGCTCCAGCTGTATATAATATATAAACATCATATATAAACAGGTCTCTCCAGGATCACAGCTCCAGCTGTATATAATATATAAACATCATATATAAACATAACATCAGCTATCTGAAACCAGATGAACCACTAAACACTATAATGTTAGTAGATGGTGTTTGTGGACATACCATGTACTGTGATGTTGACAGCATTGCTGTGTTCTCCAGACCCAGACTCACACCAGTACACTCCACTGTCTGATGGTATTGGTGACACGATGCATGAAGACCCTTGTGGTTTTCCCCAGTCAGTATTACACTCTGTATGGTTCCCTCTCTCTGTGGTCCTCACCACTCTCCATCCAGCAGAGTTCCCCTGAACCTCACAGCTCAGAGAGACAGACTCAAATTCAAAGAACTGAGATCTGTCAGGACTGATGATCAGAGAGGCAGGAAGAGAGAGATCTGAGACAGAGAGAGAGAGAGAGAGAGAGTTTCATTGTCTAAAGTCAATTTTAAAATACCCTAACAGAGATACTGAAACACAGCAGAGAGGCTATTCTCTAGCTGTTTAACCTGGTGATGAGGGTAGGATACTATCCTGAGACAAGGCTTTATATTCTAACAGAGATACTGAAACACAGCAGAGAGGCTATTCTCTAGCTGTTTAACCTAGTGATGAGGGGAGGATACCTGCCACCCCAATATACAGTGTCCTCTGTAATTATTGGGACAGTGAAGGGTAGGTAGGAGAGTAGAATAAGGACTGACATCTCTGTCGTAGGAGTAGGTAGGTAGGAGGTAGTTTAGGGTAGTTCATAGATTCTGTGGTATATACAGGGTCCTCTGTAATTACTGGGACAGTGAAGGGTTGGTAGGTTTAGTGCGCAGTAGGTAGGAGGTAGTTTAGGGTAGGTGGGGTTAGTGTAGGTGTAGGAAGGGTTAGTGTGGGGTAGGTAGGGGTAGTGTAGGGGTAGGTATGGTTAATGTTGAGGAAGGTAGGGTTAGTGTAGGGTTAGGTAGGATTAGTGTAAGGTAGGTGGGGTTAGTGTAGGTGTAGGAAGGGTTAGTGTGGGGTAGGTAGGGGTAGTGTGGGGTAGGTAGGGTTAGTGTGGGCTATTTAAGGTTAGTTTGGGGTAGGTAGGGTTAGTGTGGGGTAGGTAGGGTTAGTGTGGGCTCTTTAAGGTTAGTTTGGGGTAGGTCGGGTTAGTGTGGGGTTGGTAGGGTTAGTGTGGGCTCTTTAAGGTTAGTTTGGGGTAGGTCGGGTTAGTGTGGGGTTGGTAGGGTTAGTATGGGGTAGGTAAGGTTAGTGTGGGGTAGATAGGAGGTAGTTTAGGGTAGATATTATGGTATATGTGGTGTTCTCTGTAATTATTGGGACAATTTCCATTTCCACAGAAGGTTCTACCTGGAACCAAAAAGGGTTCTACCTGGAACCAAAAAGGGTTCTACCTGGAACCAAAAAGGGTTCTACCTGGAACCAAAAAGGGTTCTACCTGGAACCAAAAACGGTTCTACCTGGAACCAAACCAAAGGAGAAACCTTTTGGAACCATTTTATATAAGTGTGCAGGACATCATAGAACAACATGGAGGGTCAGAGAAACACTTTGGTTCAGGTGACTAGAGACTGAGCAGGACTTCGTTCTCCAAATATGACTCAGAGGTATTTATCTCCTGAAATGTAATACACATTTTAAAAAGATAATTTGAAAAAAATCTTAAACAACCTGTTCAGGAGAAAATCTGCATTTCGTTTGATGAAAACATAGAGACAGTAAATCTAGCTGGTCTGTCATAATATAATAGAGACAGTAGATCTAGCTGGTCTGTCATAATATAATAGAGACAGTAAATCTAGCTGGTCTGTCATAATATAATAGAGACAGTAGATCTAGCTGGTCTGTCATAATATAATAGAGACAGTATATCTAGCTGGTCTGTCATAATATAGTAGAGACAGTAGATCTAGCTGGTCTGTCATAATATAATAGAGACAGTCGATCTAGCTGTTCTGTCAAAATATAATAGAGACAGTAGATCTAGCTGGTCTGTCATAATATAATAGAGACAGTAGATCTAGCTGGTCTGTCATAATGTAACAGAGACAGTAGATCTAGTTGGTCTGTCATAATATAATAGAGACAATAGATCTATCTCCAGACAGAGAGACAGGGAGGGAGACAGGGAGGGAGACAGGGAGGGAGGGAGGGAGAGAGGGAAACAGGGAGACAGAGAGGGAGGGAGGGAGGGAGGGAGGGAGGGAGGGAGGGAGGGAGGGAGGGAGGGAGGGAGGGAGGGAGGGAGGGAGGGAGGGAGGGAGGGAGGGAGGGAGGGAGGGAGAGCCAGTTGGTGTCAGACTGTCCTATTGTAGTATGGAATCTAAGATTCTGCAGACCTGATTAGTAAAACTCCCCACAGAGTGATAGTCAACATAGATAGTCAAAAAGTTAGAACAGGTGGAGATCCATTATGGAACCTTCTTTACTAAGAGAATAAGGACTGGAGACTGACATGAAGTCACAACCAATGACGAGACCAGGAAGACATGTTACTATTATAGAACAGGTGATGAATATAGAGAAATATTACTATTATAGAACAGGTGATGAATATAGAGAAATGTTACTATTATAGAACAGGTGATGAATATAGATAAATGTTACTATTATAGAACAGGTGATGAATATAGAGAAATGTTACTATTATAGAACAGGTGATGAATATAGAGAAATGTTACTATTATAGAACAGGTGATGAATATAGATAAATGTTACTATTATAGAACAGGTGATGAATATAGAGAAATGTTACTATTATAGAACAGGTGATGATTATAGAGAAATGTTACTATTATAGAATAGGTGATGATTATAGAGAAATGTGACTATTATAGAACAGGTGATGAATGTAGAGAAATGTTACTATTATAGAACAGGTGATGAATATAGAGAAATGTTACTATTATAGAACAAGTGATGAATATAGATAAATGTTACTATTATAGAACAGGTGATGAATATAGATAAATGTTACTATTATAGAACAGGTGATGAATATAGAGAAATGTTACTATTATAGAACAGGTGATGAATATAGAGAAATGTACTCACCTCCACCTTGTCCGAGGCTACAGTATACCAATGTACTCAACAGCACTGAAACACACAGAGAGAACTACATGATGTAAACACAGAGTGCTGGACCACAGATATTAATTTCCTTAGTAGTCAGAGTTAGTAAGAATCTGTTGGACTCCATCTGCAGTGGAAAGTGCATTTTGCTCGACAACCCCCAAAGTGTCAAGGTTTTCGTCTGAAGTCAGTCAGCTGTTCAGTCAGAACTGTTTGGGCTACAAACTAATATGACCCCACTATGGAAAGAGGAGACTCTCAGATACAAACTAATATGACCCCACCATGGAAAGAGGAGACTCAGATACAAACTAATATGACCCCACCATGGAAAGAGGAGACTCAGATACAAACTAATATGACCCCACCATGGAAAGAGGAGACTCAGCTACAAACTAATATGACCCCACTATGGAAAGAGGAGACTCAGATACAAACTAATATGACCCCACCATGGAAAGAGGAGACTCAGATACAAACTAATATGACCACACTATGGAAAGAGGAGACTCAGATACAAACTAATATGACCCACTATGGAAAGAGGAGACTCAGCTACAAACTAATATGACCCCACTATGGAAAGAGGAGACTCTCAGCTACAAACTAATATGACCCCACTATGGAAAGATGAGACTCTCAGCTACAAACTAATATGACCCCACTATGGAAAGGGGAGACTCTCAGCTACAAACTAATATGACCCCACCATGGAAAGAGGAGACTCAGCTACAAACTAATATGACCCCACTATGGAAAGGGGAGACTCTCAGATACAAACTAATATGACCCACTATGGAAAGAGGAGACTCAGCTACAAACTAATATGACCCCACTATGGAAAGGGGAGACTCTCAGCTACAAACTAATATGACCCCACTATGGAAAGGGGAGACTCTCAGATACAAACTAATATGACCCCACTATGGAAAGAGGAGACTCAGATACAAACTAATATGACCCCACTATGGAAAGAGGAGACTCTCAAATACAAACTAATATGACCCCACTATGGAAAGGGGAGACTCTCAGCTACAAACTAATATGACCCCACTATGGAAAAGGGAGACTCTCAGCTACAAACTAATATGACCCACTATGGAAAGAGGATACTCAGATACAAACTAAAGGGACTCGTCTGAAGGTAAATTATTACCCATGTAATAAATGGAATATACAAATATATTTCCTTCGTTTTCTTATAACTCGGAGAGGATAGACTCTCCAAAACCATATAGATATTAAACTATATAGATATTAAACTATATAGATATTAAACTATATAGATATTAAACCATATAGATATTAAACTATATTGATATTAAACTATATAGATATTAAACTATATTGTTATTAAACCATATAGATATTAAACCATATAGATATTAAACCATATAGATATTAAACTATATAGATATTAAACTATATAGATATTAAACCATATAGATATTAAACTATATTGATATTAAACTATATAGATATTAAACTATATTGATATTAAACTATATAGATATTAAACTATATATAGATATTAAACCATATAGATATAAAAACATATAGATTTTAAACCACATATATATATCAATCCATTTAGATAGTATTCAACTCACAGAGTTGAAGACATGCTCGTTCCATCTCAATGTGTCGATCACTAACTGTATCTAAACTCTAGTGACTTGTAGCCTGTCCATCCCCCCACCCACCTCTCCTCTCTACCCATCTACACTTCCTCTTGAGAAGGAGAGAGAGAGATGTCTTTATTATTTTGGAAATTCTGTGAGTGTAATGTAATGTTTACTGTTCATCTTTATTGTTTATTTCACTTTTGTATATTATCTACCTCAATTGCTTTGGCAATGTTAACATATGTTTCCCATGCCAATAAAGCCCATTGAATTGAGATGTGAGAGGGGAAAGAGAGAGAGAGAGAGAGATGAAGACAAAGAGACACAGCTGCATGTGAGCATTTTCAGCATGTTTTTACAAAAAGATAGATTTAGAGTTAGATAAACATGACATTTTCCACAAGGACATACCCTCCACAACATAAAATTCACTATGTCACCAGTTTAGTTTAGTCTGAAGTCCAACCTGGAACTGAGTGAGTCATGTTTAGTCTGAAGCCCAACCTGGAACTGAGTGAGTCATGTTTAGTCTGAAGTCCAACCTGGAACTGAGTGAGTCATGTTTAGTCTGAAGTCCAACCTGGAACTGAGTGAGTCATGTTTAGTCTAAAGTCCAACCTGGAACTGAGTGAGTCATGTTTAGTCTGAAGTCCAACCTGGAGCTGAGTGAGTCATGTTTAGTCTGAAGTCCAACCTGGAACTGAGTGAGTCATGTTTAGTCTGAAGTCCAACCTGGAGCTGAGTGAGTCATGTTTAGTCTGAAGCTACTATTAAATCTTAAAGAAAATACATTACAATGATATATTTTACTTTATAAGGACTGAATGCTAAGTTCAGGCTACCAAGCTTGTTAGGACAGCTACCAAGCTTGCTAGGACAGCTACCAAGCTTGTTAGGACAGCTACCAAGCTTGCTAGGTCAGCTACCAAGCTTGCTACAGTGGTTCTTCCAGTAAACGTTGTGTCGAACTGCAGCACACCTTGCAGGCTGCCTCAGAATTCTATGGCACGTTATTTCATTATTTAGTATGTTTTAAGTTCCTCTGCGTACACATTACAGACAAACTGAATTGGTCCACCCACACAGACAGCATTGTGAAGAAGGCGCAGCAGCGCCTCTTCAACCTCAGGAGGCTGAAGAAATTTGGCTTGTCACCAAAAGCACTCACAAACTTCTACAGATGCACAATCGAGAGCATCCTGTTGGGCTGTATCACCGCCTGGTACGGCAACTGCTCCGCCCACAACCGTAAGGCTCTCCAGAGGGTGGTGAGGTCTGCACAATGCATCACCGGGGGCAAACTACCTGCCCTCCAGGACACCTACACCACCCGATGTCACAGGAAGGACATAAAGATCATCAAGGAAAACAACCACCCGAGCCACTGCCTGTTCACCCCGCTATCATCCAGAAGGCGAGGTCAGTACAGGTGCTTCAAAGCAGGTACCAAGAGACTGAAAAACAGCTTCTATCTCAAGGCCATCAGACTATTAAAGCATTAGACCTCACACTAAAGGCTTCAGTCATACAAAAGGTAAACTTAAATCCGAACTGGTTGGAGATTATAAGAGTACAAGGCCATAAAGGAGATTATAAGAGTACAAGGCCATAAAGGAGATTATAAGAGTACATGGCCATAAAGGAGATTATAAGAGTACATGGCCATAAAGGCCAGATTCATTTTTCAAGCTGTTCAAACATTCATAGATGACCAGCAGGGTCTAATAATATAAACAGTGGTTGTAGAGGGTGCAACCGGTCAGCACCTTAGGAGTAAATGTCAGTTGGCTTTTCATAGCCGAGCATTCAGAGTTCAAGACAGCAAGTGAGTGAAAGAGAGACAGAGAGAGAGAGAGAGAGAGCTGCATGTGAGCTGAGAGAGTATCAAAACACACACAGTAATGTGTGGAATGTAGCAATAAGAATGGCAGTTTACTATGCAGATCACCACCCTTCCCAGAGTTTAAAGAATGGTCTGTGTTCAATTATTAGTGACATTATGTCATTTAAGGCATGTGGCCAACTATTTCACCGCCGTTTCACTCTGCTCTGAGACAAGCATGGGGGGACTGGTCTTGATAAATAAATGAGATTTTATTTGTCACTTAATCTCTGTTGAGGTATTGGTTAGACTACAATTAGGGTGTGGAAATGTTAGGATTATTTTACTCTTAGTACTGTAGCCTACTCCCGACCGTCACGTTGTACAGCGCCATAGGGGTTTTGAAACCCTGCAGGTTTCATTTTTGTTTTCTTGGAATAGAATATCACCATAATATTAATCAAATGAATTAAGCTACATTTCTTAAAATCATTCCCATATACTATGTTCTTACAAAAAAAGGTTTTAAATTCTCTAGTACAGACAATATTTAAAAAAATCTACTGCTTCTCAAAGATGTCCTCTTGTGGTGACACTAGCACTAACTAAAAGTAACAATGGCTGACACTTAAATCAAATCAAATCAAATTTTATTTGTCACATACACATGGTTAGCAGATGTCAATGCGAGTGTAGCGAAATGCTTGTGCTTCTAGTTCCGACAATGCAGTAATAACCAACGAGTAATCTAACCTAACAATTCCAAAACTACTACCTTATACACACAAGTGTAAAGGGATAAAGAATATGTACATAAAGATATATGAATGAGTGATGGAACAGAACGGAATAGGCAAGATGCAGTAGATGATATAGAGTACAGTATATACATATGAGATGAGTAAATGTAGGGTATGTAAACATATTAAGTGGCATAGTTTAAAGTAGGTAGTGATACTTTTTTTTTTTACATCCATTTCCATCAATTTCCATTATTAAAGTTAGCTGGAGTTGAGTCAGTGTGTTGGCAGCAGCCACTCAATGTTAGTGGTGGCTGTTTAAAATGTAATAATATTTAAATAATTTCTGCCCTCCGATCTCATATTCATTATATAAATAGGCCCATGTGCTCCTCCATCAGATGAACTGCACTAAAGCGATTTTATTAAAGTTTGTAATATTGTCATAGTGCCCCATCTGTTATCCCAACTATTATTATTATTATTATTAACCCTGCATTATAATTATATAAAAGCCCCTTAGGTATTCTGTGTTTTTATTTTCAGTAGTGATGGACAGCTAGATCAAATTACATTTAGAGGATTCTAAATTCATATCCAATTATAATGCAGGGTTAGTAAGGGTTAGTAATACATTAATATATTAGTTGATGCATCTTTTTGTTGGGGCAAATCTGCTTTTAGAGTACTTAATTAAGCATCAAATACGTGGCCCATTTGGCCGTTAGGCTACACTTTACAATAGGACAACTATATTATTGAATTAGATTTTTAAAAATTGTGCGCCACCCTATGGGGCTCCCAATCACGGCCGGTTGTGATACAGCCTGGAATTGAACTGCAGTGACGCCTCAAGCACTGAGGTGCAGTGTTATAGACCACTGCACCAAATTTAGCTTAATTAATTTGATTCATATTATGGTGAAAGCATAAAGATGTTGAAGAAATACTGTACACTGCTTTACTGTACTGTATATGTATATGTGCTTTATCCAACATTTAGCAGTTGCATGAGGTTTCCCACAAGCACCTTAAACATTGTGAAAGCATTTAAATCATATTGAAGATAAAGCCTCCTGCATGCAGTATGTTTATTGAGCTACTGTGCCGTCTGACATGTAAACAAGTTAACATAGCCAACAGTACATAGTAAACATGGTAACATGCTAAATTCCTTACATAAGGGAGAGCAAGCCATGTCCAGACTTTATCTCTGACCTCAAGTACTCATTAACTCTGTCTTCAATTATTTTTCTGGGCTCCATCAGTCATGGACAGAAACTTCTGAGACACAGTATTAATGATGAACACCCAGAGGTTCAAAACACAGCCTACAGCACATACTGTAGTAAACATGGCCTACAGTACATACTGTAGTACACACAGTCTACAGTACATAGTAAACATGGCCTACATTACATACTGTAGTAAACATGGCCTACAGTACATATTGTAGTAAACATAGCCTACAGCCTACAGTACATATTGTAGTAAACATGCCCTACAGTACATAGTGTAGTAAACATGGCCTACAGTACATACTGTAGTAAACATGGCCTACAGTACATACTCTAGTAAACATGGCCTACAGTACATACTCTAGTAAACATGGCCTACAGGACATACTCTAGTAAACATGGCCTACAGGACATACTCTAGTAAACATGGCCTACAGGACATACTGTAGTAAACATGGCCTACAGGACATACTGTAGTAAACATGGCCTACAGTACATACTGTAGTAAACATGGCCCACAGGACATACTGTAGTAAACAAGGCCTACAGGACATACTCTAGTAAACATGGCCTACAGGACATACTGTAGTAAACATGGCCTACAGGACATACTGTAGTAAACATGGCCTACAGTACATACTGTAGTAAACATGGCCTACAGTACATACTGTAGTAAACATGGCCTACAGTACATAGTAAACATGGCCTACAGTACATAGTAAACATGGCCTACAGTACATAGTAAACATGGCCTACAGTACATACTGTAGTAAACAGAGTCTACAGTACATACTGTAGTAAACATGGCCTACAGTACATACTGTAGTACACATGGCCTACAGTACATACTGTAGTACACATGGCCTACAGTACATACTGTAGTAAACATGGCCTACAGTACATACTGTGGTACACATGGCCTACAGTACATACTGTGGTACACATGGCCTACAGTACATACTGTAGTACACATGGCCTACAGTACATACTGTAGTACACATGGCCTACAGTACATACTGTGGTACACATGGCCTACAGTACATACTGTAGTACACATGGCCTACAGTACATAGTAAACATGGCCTACAGTACATACTGTAGTAAACATGGCCTACAGTACATAGTAAACATGGCCTACAGTACATACTGTAGTAAACATGGCCTACAGTACATAGTAAACATGGCCTACAGTACATACTGTAGTAAACATGGCCTACAGTACATACTGTAGTAAACATGGCCTACAGTACATACTGTAGTAAACATGGCCTACAGTACATACTGTAGTAAACATGGCCTACAGGACATATTGTAGTAAACATGGCCTACAGTACATGCTGTAGTAAACATGGCCTACAGTAGATACTGTAGTAAACATGGCCTACAGTACATACTGTAGTAAACATGGCCTACAGTACATACTGTAGTAAACATGGCCCACAGTACATACTCTAGTAAACATGGCCTACAGGACATACTCTAGTAAACATGGCCTACAGTACATACTGTAGTAAACATGGCCCACAGTACATACTGTAGTAAACATGGCCTACAGGACATACTCTAGTAAACATGGCCTACAGGACATACTCTAGTAAACATGGCCTACAGGACATACTCTAGTAAACATGGCCTACAGGACATACTCTAGTAAACATGGCCTACAGGACATACTCTAGTAAACATGGTCTACAGGACATACTCTAGTAAACATGGCCTACAGTACATAGTAAACATGGCCTACAGTACATAGTAAACATGGCCTACAGTACATACTGTAGTACACATGGCCTACAGTACATACTGTAGTAAACAGAGTCTAAAGTACATACTGTAGTACACATGGCCTACAGTACATACTGTAGTACACATGGCCTACAGTACATACTGTAGTAAACATGGCCTACAGTACATACTGTAGTAAACATGGCCTACAGTACATACTGTAGTACACATGGCCTACAGTACATACTGTAGTACACATGGCCTACAGTACATACTGTGGTAAACATGGCCTACAGTACATACTCTGGTACACATGGCCTACAGTACATACTGTGGTACACATGGCCTACAGTACATAGTAAACATGGCCTACAGTACATACTGTAGTAAACAGAGCCTACAGTACATACTGTAGTAAACATGGCCTACAGTAAATACTGTGGTAAACGTGGCCTACAGTACATACTGTAGTAAACGTGGCCTACAGTACATACTGTAGTAAACGTGGCCTACAGTACATACTGTGGTAAACATGGCCTACAGTACATACTGTGGTACACATGGCCTACAGTACATACTGTGGTACACATGGCCTACAGTACATACTGTGGTACACATGGCCTACAGTACATACTGTAGTACACATGGCCTACAGTACATACTGTGGTACACATGGCCTACAGTACATACTGTAGTACACATGGCCTACAGTACATAGTAAACATGGCCTACAGTACATACTGTAGTAAACATGGCCTACAGTACATAGTAAACATGGCCTACAGTACATACTGTAGTAAACATGGCCTACAGTACATAGTAAACATGGCCTACAGTACATACTGTAGTAAACATGGCCTACAGTACATACTGTAGTAAACATGGCCTACAGTACATACTGTAGTAAACATGGCCTACAGTACATACTGTAGTGAACATGGCCTACAGTACATACTGTAGTAAACATGGCCTACAGGACATACTGTAGTAAACATGGCCTACAGGACATACTGTAGTAAACATGGCCTACAGTACATAGTAAACATGGCCTACAGTACATACTGTAGTAAACATGGCCTACAGGACATACTCTAGTAAACATGGCCTACAGGACATACTCTAGTAAACATGGCCTACAGGACATACTCTAGTAAACATGGCCTACAGGACATACTCTAGTAAACATGGCCTACAGGACATACTCTAGTAAACATGGTCTACAGGACATACTCTAGTAAACATGGCCTACAGTACATACTCTAGTAAACATGGCCTACAGTATGTACTGTAGTAAACATGGCCTACAGTACATAGTAAACATGGCCTACATTACATAGTAAACATGGCCTACAGTACATACTGTAGTAAACATGGCCTACAGTACATACTGTAGTAAACAGAGTCTAAAGTACATACTGTAGTAAACATGGCCTACAGTACATACTGTAGTACACATGGCCTACAGTACATACTGTAGTAAACAGAGTCTAAAGTACATACTGTAGTAAACATGGCCTACAGTACATACTGTAGTACACATGGCCTACAGTACATACTGTAGTAAACATGGCCTACAGTACATACTGTAGTAAACATGGCCTACAGTACATACTGTAGTACACATGGCCTACAGTACATACTGTGGTAAACATGGCCTACAGTACATACTGTGGTAAACATGGCCTACAGTACATACTGTGGTACACATGGCCTACAGTACATACTGTGGTACACATGGCCTACAGTACATAGTAAACATGGCCTACAGTACATACTGTAGTAAACAGAGCCTACAGTACATACTGTAGTAAACATGGCCTACAGTACATACTGTGGTAAACGTGGCCTACAGTACATACTGTAGTAAACGTGGCCTACAGTACATACTGTAGTAAACGTGGCCTACAGTACATACTGTAGTACACGTGGCCTACAGTACATACTGTAGTAAACGTGGCCTACAGTACATAGTAAACATGGCCTACAGTACATACTGTAGTAAACATGGCCTACAGTACATACTGTAGTAAACATGGCCTACAGTACATACTAAACATGGCCTACAGTACATAGTAAACATGGCCTACAGTACATAGTAAACATGGCCTACAGTACATACTGTAGTAAACATGGCCTACAGTACATACTGTAGTAAACATGGCCTACAGTACATACTGTAGTAAACATGGCCTACAGTACATAGTAAACAGAGCCTACAGTATATACTGTAGTAAACATGGTCTACAGTACATACTGTAGTAAACATGGCCTATATTACATACTGTAGTAAACATGGTCTACAGTACATACTGTAGTAAACATGGCCTACAGTACATAGTAAACATGGTCTACAGTACATACTGTGGTAAACATGGCCTACAGTACATACTGTAGTAAACATGGCCTACAGTACATACTGTAGTACACATGGCCTACAGTACATACTGTAGTACACATGGCCTACAGTACATACTGTGGTAACCATGGCCTACAGTACATACTCTGGTACACATGGCCTACAGTACATACTGTGGTACACATGGCCTACAGTACATAGTAAACATGGCCTACAGTACATACTGTAGTAAACTGAGCCTACAGTACATACTGTAGTAAACATGGCCTACAGTAAATACTGTGGTAAACGTGGCCTACAGTACATACTGTAGTAAACGTGGCCTACAGTACATACTGTAGTAAACGTGGCCTACAGTACATACTGTAGTACACGTGGCCTACAGTACATACTGTAGTACACGTGGCCTACAGTACATACTATAGTAAACATGGCCTACAGTACATACTGTGGTAAACATGGCCTACAGTACATACTGTGGTACACATGGCCTACAGTACATACTGTGGTACACATGGCCTACAGTACATACTGTGGTACACATGGCCTACAGTACATACTGTAGTACACATGGCCTACAGTACATACTGTGGTACACATGGCCTACAGTACATACTGTAGTACACATGGCCTACAGTACATAGTAAACATGGCCTACAGTACATACTGTAGTAAACATGGCCTACAGTACATAGTAAACATGGCCTACAGTACATACTGTAGTAAACATGGCCTACAGTACATAGTAAACATGGCCTACAGTACATACTGTAGTAAACATGGCCTACAGTACATACTGTAGTAAACATGGCCTACAGTACATACTGTAGTAAACATGGCCTACAGTACATACTGTAGTAAACATGGCCTACAGGACATATTGTAGTAAACATGGCCTACAGTACATACTGTAGTAAACATGGCCTACAGTAGATACTGTAGTAAACATGGCCTACAGGACATACTGTAGTAAACATGGCCTACAGTACATAGTAAACATGGCCTACAGTACATACTGTAGTAAACATGGCCTACAGTACATACTGTAGTAAACATGGCCTACAGGACATACTCTAGTAAACATGGCCTACAGGACATACTCTAGTAAACATGGCCTACAGGACATACTCTAGTAAACATGGCCTACAGGACATACTCTAGTAAACATGGCCTACAGGACATACTCTAGTAAACATGGCCTACAGTACATACTCTAGTAAACATGGCCTACAGTATGTACTGTAGTAAACATGGCCTACAGTACATAGTAAACATGGCCTACATTACATAGTAAACATGGCCTACAGTACATACTGTAGTAAACATGGCCTACAGTACATACTGTAGTAAACAGAGTCTAAAGTACATACTGTAGTAAACATGGCCTACAGTACATACTGTAGTACACATGGCCTACAGTACATACTGTAGTAAACAGAGTCTAAAGTACATACTGTAGTAAACATGGCCTACAGTACATACTGTAGTACACATGGCCTACAGTACATACTGTAGTAAACATGGCCTATAGTACATACTGTAGTAAACATGGCCTACAGTACATACTGTAGTACACATGGCCTACAGTACATACTGTGGTAAACATGGCCTACAGTACATACTGTGGTAAACATGGCCTACAGTACATACTGTGGTACACATGGCCTACAGTACATACTGTGGTACACATGGCCTACAGTACATAGTAAACATGGCCTACAGTACATACTGTAGTAAACAGAGCCTACAGTACATACTGTAGTAAACATGGCCTACAGTACATACTGTGGTAAACGTGGCCTACAGTACATACTGTAGTAAACGTGGCCTACAGTACATACTGTAGTAAACGTGGCCTACAGTACATACTGTAGTACACGTGGCCTACAGTACATACTGTAGTAAACGTGGCCTACAGTACATAGTAAACATGGCCTACAGTACATACTGTAGTAAACATGGCCTACAGTACATACTGTAGTAAACATGGCCTACAGTACATACTGTAGTAAACATGGCCTACAGTACATACTGTAGTAAACATGGCCTACAGTACATACTGTAGTAAACATGGCCTACAGTACATACTGTAGTAAACATGGCCTACAGTACATAGTAAACAGAGCCTACAGTATATACTGTAGTAAACATGGTCTACAGTACATACTGTAGTAAACATGGCCTATATTACATACTGTAGTAAACATGGTCTACAGTACATACTGTAGTAAACATGGCCTACAGTACATAGTAAACATGGTCTACAGTACATACTGTGGTAAACATGGCCTACAGTACATACTGTAGTAAACATGGCCTACAGTACATAGTAAACATGGCCTACAGTACATACTGTAGTAAACATGGCCTACAGTACATACTGTGGTAAACATGGCCTACAGTACATACTGTAGTAAACATGGCCTACAGTACATAGTAAACATGGCCTACAGTACATACTGTAGTAAACATGGCCTACAGTACATACTGTAGTAAACATGGCCTACAGTACATACTGTAGTAAACATGGCATACAGGACATACTGTAGTAAACATGGCCTACAGGACATACTGTAGTAAACATGGCCTACAGGACATACTGTAGTAAACATGGTCTACAGTACATACTGTAGTAAACATGGCCTACAGTACATACTGTAGTAAACATGGCCTACAGTACATACTGTAGTAAACATGGTCTACAGTACATACTGTAGTAAACATGGCCTACAGTACATACTGTAGTAAACATGGCCTACAGTACATTCTGTAGTAAACATGGCCTACAGCACATACTGTAGTACACATGGCCTACAGTATATACTGTAGTAAACATGGTCTACAGTACATACTGTAGTAAACATGGCCTATATTACATACTGTAGTAAACATGGCCTACAGTACATACTGTAGTAAACATGGTCTACAGTACATACTGTAGTAAACATGGCCTACAGTACATAGTAAACAGAGCCTACAGTACATACTGTAGTAAACAGTCTACAGTACAAACTGTAGTAAACATGTCCTACAGTACATAGTAAACATGGTCTACAGTACATACTGTGGTAAACATGGCCTACAGTACATACTGTAGTAAACCAGGCCTACAGTACATAGTAAACATGGCCTACAGTACATACTGTAGTAAACATGGCCTACAGTACATACTGTAGTAAACATGGCCTACAGTACATACTGTAGTAAACATGGCCTACAGGACATACTGTAGTAAACATGGCCTACAGGACATACTGTAGTAAACATGGCCTACAGGACATACTGTAGTAAACATGGCCTACAGGACATATTGTAGTAAACATGGTCTACAGTACATACTGTAGTAAAAATGGCCTACAGTACATACTGTAGTAAACATGGCCTACAGTACATACTGTAGTAAACATGGCCTACAGTACATACTGTAGTAAACATGGCCTACAGTACATACTGTAGTAAACATGGCCTACAGTACATACTCTAGTAAACATGGTCTACAGTACATACTGTAGTAAACATGGCCTACAGTACATACTGTAGTAAACATGGCCTACAGTACATTCTGTAGTAAACATGGCCTACAGTACATACTGTAGTAAACATGGCCTACAGTACATAGTAAACATGGCCTACAGTACATACTGTAGTAAACATGGCCGACAGTACATACTGTAGTAAACATGGTCTACAGTACATACTGTAGTAAACATGGCCTACAGTACATACTGTAGTAAACATGGCCTACAGTACATTCTGTAGTAAACATGGCCTACAGTACATACTGTAGTAAACATGGCCTACAGTACATAGCCTACAGCCTACAGTACATACTGTGGTAAACAGTCTACAGTACATACTGTGGTAAACATGGCCTACAGTACATACTGTAGTAAACATGGCCTACAGTACATACTGTAGTAAACATGGCCTACAGCACATACTGTAGTACACATGGCCTACAGTACATACTGTAGTAAACATGGCCTACAGTACATAGTAATGGAATGGTTCCAGACACTGCCATCCTCCTCTCCCCAATGGGAAAAGTAGGGCGTGACAGCACAGAGACACAGTGGAGCCAAGAGATAATTCGTTCCCCATCAACCATCCCTTCACATGGTTTAAAATATATGTTTACACATGATGACACCTTGACCTCTCCCCTCTCTGCGGCCCAAGCAACTTAGTCCTGACAGAGAACAGATAACTGCAAATGGCCACCACTATAGTACAACAAAATATATTCTTATGAGAAATAACTCATAAGCATATCATGAAAATAAAACATCTTATCTATGTTACCCAATTAATTCTGATTAATCCCCAACAGTGGCCCTTGCTGTGCCTGGCTTCGCAGTTCGTCAAGTTCTGTTGTCAGAAGAGGAATGGAAATGTCAGGGTGAACCTGACGATCTCGCCACATATGAGCAGAATGGTACCTCCCTGAGCCACCATTGATTACAGTGGCCTATGATAGAAATGGTAGATCAATTAAGCATTAAAAGTGACTCCAACACACAAAAGCTGAGTACAGAAACACATGTTAAGAATCTAGCAAAACTAACTGCTTTCTTGGAAATCATGCGTTTTTTTTCGGTGCGGCCCGTTGTCCAGCCCTTTGTCCACTGATCTCCACGGATGGTTGTCGGCATGGTTGTATGCTCTGCAAAAACACATTCACGTCTTTAGTACACAATTATCGATTTTATTACACAGTATGCCTAGACATTGATAGGCTATATATATAAACATTTTTAAGAGTACAAGGACAGAGAGCTGTTTGGCATCTGTGTTGGCTCTAAGACCATTTAACACTTCAACTAAGGCTGTTTCTGTGCTGTGGTGGGCACCAAAACTAGATAGGATTTTTTTTTAAACATTTGGCAATTAAAAAAAAAACAATGTAGCTGTTGGAACACCAACTAATCCAGAACTCTGCTTAAGAGGTTGCAGATTGGCCGATAATGTCTAAGAGCTGAGGAATCTAGATTCCTTTTCCCCAGAAAGGGTTTCACCATAACAGATTTTAGTGCAGTGGGGAAAGTGTCTGTGAACAGGGAGTGATTAACAACAACTTGTACTTCTTCTGATATACAATTAAAAACTGTTTTGAGGAAGGTGGTGGGGATAGGATGGAGAAGGCAGGTAGAAGGTGGTGGGGATAGGATGGAGAAGGCAGGTAGAAGGTGGTGGGGATAGGATGGAGAAGGCAGGTAGAAGGTGGTGGGGATAGGATGGAGAAGGCAGGTAGAAGGTGGTGGGGATAGGATGGAGAAGGCAGGTAGAAGGTGGTGGGGATAGCATGGAGAAGGCAGGTAGAAGGTGGTGGGGATAGCATGGAGAAGGCAGGTAGAAGGTGGTGGGGATAGGATGGAGAAGGCAGGTAGAAGGTGGTGGGATAGAATGGAGAAGGCAGGTAGAAGGTGGTGGGGATAGGATGGAGAAGGCAGGTAGAAGGTGGTGGGGATAGGATGGAGAAGGCAGGTAGAAGGTGGTGGGGATAGGATGGAGAAGGCAGGTAGAAGGTGGTGGGGATAGGATGGAGAAGGCAGGTAGAAGGTGGTGGGGATAGGATGGAGAAGGCAGGTATAAAGTTAAGTTGTGATGTCACTTTCCTGAACATGTCTGTATCGACCATGGAAAATAAATCCATATTGCCTTTGTGTGGTAGTCTACTACACATATCATCAGACTTCTAGTCAGGTCTTGACTGATACCCAGTCTAATGTTGAATCTTATCTCTGAAATATGGTGCATTTAGATGTGTAGAGTTCACATAGGTTTGCGGGGTAGGATTTTCATTCAGTATTACCCTGAGCTGTGGGCAACAAGGTAGTATAAATCCATCAGATAAAGCAACATAAAAAATAGAGGATATGTCAATAGAAAACCCCTTGGTAACAACCAGGTCCAAAGTATGGCTGTGGTTATGGGTGGGCCCAGAAGAAAGCCCCTTGGTAATAACCAGGTCCAGTAGAAAGCCCCTTGGTAATAACCAGGTCCAGTAGAAAGCCCCTTGGTAATAACCAGGTCCAGGGTATGGCTGTGGTTATGGATGGGCCCAGTAGAAAGCCCCTTGGTAATAACCAGGTCCAGCGTATGGCTGTGGTTATGGGTTGGCCCAGTAGAAGGCCCCTTGGTAATAACCAGGTCCAGAGTGTGGTTATGGGTGGGCCCAGTTGAAAGCCCCTTGGTAATAACCAGGTCCAGAGTATGGCTGTGGTTATGGGTGGGCCCAGTAGAATGCCCCTTGGTAATGACCAGGTCCAGGGAATGGCTGTGGTTATGGGTGGGCCCAGTAGAAAGCCCCTTGGTAATAACTAGGTCCATAGTATGGCTGTGGTTATGGGTGGGACCAGTAGAAAGCCCCTTGGTAATAACCAGGTCCATAGTATGGCAGTGGTTATGGGTGGGCCCTGTAGAAAGCCCCTTGGTAATAACCAGGTCCATAGTATGGCTGTGGTTATGGGCGGGCCCAGTAACATGTTGGATAAAGTCCATATAGCTAAAAAGATTCTTAAATTCAACAGTCAGTCTCTTTTTCAACATGAATATTAAAATCACCCAACACAATGATTTTATCATAGATCTAAAGGACAATAGACAATAGTTCAGAGAAATCAGTAAAGATAGTGGGCTATACAGTGTTATGGCCAGCACCGGTGGCTGACATTTAAACAGTATAACATGATGCTCTGGTCTGGTGGCTGACATTTAAACAGTATAACATGATGCTCTGGTGGCTGACATTTAAACAGTGTAACATGATGCTCTGGTCTGGTGGCTGACATTTAAACAGTATAACATGATGCTCTGGTCTGGTGGCTGACATTTAAACAGTATAACATGATGCTCTGGTCTGGTGGCTGACATTTAAACAGTATAACATGATGCTCTGGTGGCTGACATTTAAACAGTATAACATGATGCTCTGGTCTGGTGGCTGACATTTAAACAGTATAACATGATGCTCTGGTCTGGTGGCTGATATTTAAACAGTATAACATGATGCTCTGGTCTGGTAGCTGACATTTAAACAGTATAACATGATGCTCTGGTCTGGTGGCTGATATTTAAACAGTATAACATGATGCTCTGGTGGCTGACATTTAAACAGTATAACATGATGCTCTGGTCTGGTGGCTGACATTTAAACAGTATAACATGATGCTCTGGTCTGGTAGGCTGACATTTAAACAGTATAACATGATGCTCTGGTCTGGTGGCTGACATTTAAACAGTATAACATGATGCTCTGGTTTGGTGGCTGACATTTAAACAGTATAACATGATGCTCTGGTCTGGTGGCTGACATTTAAACAGTATAACATGATGCTCTGGTCTGGTGGCTGACATTTAAACAGTATAACATGATGCTCTTGTCTGGTGGCTGACATTTAAACAGTATAACATGATGCTCTGGTGGCTGACATTTAAACAGTATAACATGATGCTCTGGTCTGGTGGCTGACATTTAAACAGTATAACATGATGCTCTGGTCTGGTGGCTGATATTTAAACAGTATAACATGATGCTCTGGTCTGGTAGCTGACATTTAAACAGTATAACATGATGCTCTGGTCTGGTGGCTGATATTTAAACAGTATAACATGATGCTCTGGTGGCTGACATTTAAACAGTATAACATGATGCTCTGGTCTGGTGGCTGACATTTAAACAGTATAACATGATGCTCTGGTCTGGTAGGCTGACATTTAAACAGTATAACATGATGCTCTGGTCTGGTGGCTGACATTTAAACAGTATAACATGATGCTCTGGTTTGGTGGCTGACATTTAAACAGTATAACATGATGCTCTGGTCTGGTGGCTGACATTTAAACAGTATAACATGATGCTCTGGTCTGGTAGGCTGACATTTAAACAGTATAACATGATGCTCTGGTCTGGTGGCTGACATTTAAACAGTATAACATGATTGTAACGGTTTTCTTTATGAGAAGGAGAGTCGGACCAAAATGCGGCGTGTAGATTACGATCCATGTTTATTGTGACTATAGCAACACGAATCTAAATACAAACAGTGCAAAATAATAAATGTAATGAAAACCGAAACAGCCTAAACTGGTGCAAACTAACACTAAGGACAGGAACAATCACCCACAAACACACAGTGAAACCCAGGCTACCTAAATATGGTTCCCAATCAGAGACAATGACGAACACCTGCCTCTGATTGAGAACCATATCAGGCCGAACATAGAACTAGACAAACTAGACATGTAACATAGAATGCCCACTCAGATCACACCCTGACCAACCACAACATAGAAATATACAAAGTAAACTATGGTCAGGGTGTGACAATGATGCTCTGGTTTGGTGGCTGACATTTAAACAGTATAACATGATGCTCTGGTAGCTGACATTTAAACAGTATAACATGATGCTCTGGTCTGGTGGCTGACATTTAAACAGTATAACATGATGCTCTGGTCTGGTGGCTGACATTTAAACAGTATAACATGATGCTCTGGTTTGGTGGCTGACATTTAAACAGTATAACATGATGCTCTGGTCTGGTGGCTGACATTTAAACAGTATAACATGATGCTCTGGTCTGGTGGCTGACATTTAAACAGTATAACATGATGCTCTTGTCTGGTGGCTGACATTTAAACAGTATAACATGATGCTCTGGTGGCTGACATTTAAACAGTATAACATGATGCTCTGGTCTGGTGGCTGACATTTAAACAGTATAACATGATGCTCTGGTCTGGTGGCTGATATTTAAACAGTATAACATGATGCTCTGGTCTGGTAGCTGACATTTAAACAGTATAACATGATGCTCTGGTCTGGTGGCTGATATTTAAACAGTATAACATGATGCTCTGGTGGCTGACATTTAAACAGTATAACATGATGCTCTGGTCTGGTGGCTGACATTTAAACAGTATAACATGATGCTCTGGTCTGGTAGGCTGACATTTAAACAGTATAACATGATGCTCTGGTCTGGTGGCTGACATTTAAACAGTATAACATGATGCTCTGGTTTGGTGGCTGACATTTAAACAGTATAACATGATGCTCTGGTCTGGTGGCTGACATTTAAACAGTATAACATGATGCTCTGGTCTGGTAGGCTGACATTTAAACAGTATAACATGATGCTCTGGTCTGGTGGCTGACATTTAAACAGTATAACATGATTGTAACGGTTTTCTTTATGAGAAGGAGAGTCGGACCAAAATGCGGCGTGTAGATTACGATCCATGTTTATTGTGACTATAGCAACACGAATCTAAATACAAACAGTGCAAAATAATAAATGTAATGAAAACCGAAACAGCCTAAACTGGTGCAAACTAACACTAAGGACAGGAACAATCACCCACAAACACACAGTGAAACCCAGGCTACCTAAATATGGTTCCCAATCAGAGACAATGACGAACACCTGCCTCTGATTGAGAACCATATCAGGCCGAACATAGAACTAGACAAACTAGACATGTAACATAGAATGCCCACTCAGATCACACCCTGACCAACCACAACATAGAAATATACAAAGTAAACTATGGTCAGGGTGTGACAATGATGCTCTGGTTTGGTGGCTGACATTTAAACAGTATAACATGATGCTCTGGTAGCTGACATTTAAACAGTATAACATGATGCTCTGGTCTGGTGGCTGACATTTAAACAGTATAACATGATGCTCTGGTCTGGTGGCTGACATTTAAACAGTATAACATGATGCTCTGGTCTGGTGGCTGACATTTAAACAGTATAACATGATGCTCTGGTGGCTGACATTTAAACAGTATAGCATGCTCAAAATACCCAAAGTCACCAAGCCAAATATTCTTACAACTGAAAGCATTACTAAAAATAGAGGTTGTCTCCACCCCACATAGACGTATCAGAGCAGTAGATCTGTGTCTGTTTGAGGTTGTAGCTGTATGTGAACAACATCATGTTAAACACCTCTGTTCCTCTGTCACACATTTCACATATATTTTTGGTCATTTAACTCTTGTCCAGAGCAACTTACAGCAGTGAGTTGATACATTATTGAACTTTTTCCTGTACTGGTCCCCCGTGGGAATCAAACCCACAACCCTGCATTGCAAGGGCCATTCTCTACCAACTGAGCCACACTGGAAACAGACAAACACACAAACACACACAGACAGATTGGGGTGTATAAATGTATCTAACTACACATTAAACACTGAGACCTGTTGGGGTCTATAACTGTTCCTGTGGTGTTGGAGGTCTTCACTGTAGCAGACAGGATCAGCTCCTCTGTCCCTCACTCATCTCTCTCTCCTCTCTCTTTACCTCGTGACCCTGTTCATCAGAACATCATGGTGTTGGAGGTCTTCACTGTAGCAGACAGGATCAGCTCCTCTGTCCCTCACTCATCTCTCTCTCCTCTCTCTTTACCTAGTGACCCTGTTCATCAGAACATCATGGTGTTGGAGGTCTTCACTGTAGTAGACTGGATCAGCTCCTCTGTCCCTCACTCATCTCTCTCCTCTCTCTTTACCTAGAGACCCTGTTCATCAGAACATCATGGTGTTGGAGGTCTTCACTGTAGTAGACTGGATCAGCTCCTCTGTCCCTCACTCATCTCTCTCCTCTCTCTTTACCTAGTGACCCTGTTCATCAGAACGTCATGGTGGATGGAAAAAGATGCTCTCTTCAGCAGCGGTGAATAACCACAACCCTGTCAGTCCATCTCTGTACTTCTCCTTTCTCTTCTCTCTGATGTGAAGACTTCATTACTACTAACAGAAGGAAAGTTGTAGTGTTATGTCCATGATGAATGATGTAAAGACTTCATTACTACTAACAGAAGAAAAGTTGTAGTGTTATGTCCATGATGAATGATGTAAAGACTTCATTACTACTAACAGAAGGACAGTTGTAGTGTTATGTCCATGATGAATGATGTAAAGACTTCATTACTACTAACAGAAGGACAGTTGTAGTGTTTTGTCCATGATGAATGATGTAAAGGCTTCAATGTGTTTTATATTGAGCTGCTCTGTTAAATTCTGTTTGTTCATGTGAAATTGGAAAGTGTATTTTTCTATAATGTCGTTGTGGGTGTTTATCTTGAGCAACACCGTTGTATGGCTGCCAACTTGTCAAATAAAGCTTCCTAAAATGTGTTAGAAAATGTGTCAGTTTGTCACTTTCATGAGTTTGGAGTAATAACATGTTCCACTACTGAAGACATTGTCTCTAATCTAATGGAGTAATAACATGTTCCACTACTGAAGACATTGTCTCTAATCTAGTGGAGAAATAACATGTACCATTACTGAAGACATTGTCTCTAATCTAATGGAGTAATAACATGTTCCACTACTGAAGACATTGTCTCTAATCTAGTGGAGTAATAACATGTTCCACTACTGAAGACATTGTCTCTAATCTAATGGAGTAATAACATGTTCCACTACTGAAGACATTGTCTCTAATCTAATGGAGTAATAACATGTTCCACTACTGAAGACATTGTCTCTAATCTAATGGAGTAATAACATGTTCCACTACTGAAGACATTGTCTCTAATCTAGTGGAGAAATAACATGTTCCACTACTGAAGACATTGTCTCTAATCTAGTGGAGTAATAACATGTTCCACTACTGAAGACATTGTCTCTAATCTAATGGAGTAATAACATGTTCCACTACTGAAGACATTGTCTCTAATCTAGTGGAGAAATAACATGTTCCATTACTGAAGACATTGTCTCTAATCTAGTGGAGTAATAACATGTTCCACTACTGAAGACATTGTCTCTAATCTAGTGGAGTAATACCATGTTCCATTACTGAAGACATTGTCTCTAATCTAGTGGAGTAATAACATGTTCCACTACTGGAGAAATTGTCTCTAATCTAGTGGAGAAATAACATGTTCCATTACTGAAGACATTGTCTCTAATCTACTGGAGTAATAACATGTTCCACTACTGGAGAAATTGTCTCTAATCTAGTGGAGTAATAACATGTTCTACTATTGAAGACATTGTCTCTAATCTAGTGGAGTAATAACATGTTCCACTACTGAAGACATTGTCTCTAATCTAGTGGAATAATAACATGTTCCACTACTGAAGACATTGTCTCTAATCTAGTGGAGTAATAACATGTTCCACTACTGAAGACATTGTCTCTAATCTAGTGGAATAATAACATGTTCCACTACTGAAGACATTGTCTCTAATCTAGTGGAGTAATAACATGTTCCACTACTGGAGATCTGGGTTGTGCCTTTAAATTTCTAGAAAATGAACGACTAAGGAAGTATGTTTCACTTCTCTTTGTGACTTCTCTAACCCCAAACCCCGGCCTGGTCTGATTGGTCTGTTTTACAAGCATTCCCCGAAATCTTGCGATATTGTCCCTCTGAATTTAGACATATCTGGTGGGTTTTAGCACCATCAGAGAAGGTTTAAATGTACAGACTGAGGTAGGTGAAGATCACTGTATCACTAGCCCTAATGTACAGACTGAGGTAGGTCCAGATCACTGTATCACTAACCCTAATGCTCAGACCGAGGTAGGTCCAGATCACTGTATCACTAACCCTAATGTACAGACTAAGGTAGGTCCAGATTACTGTATCACTAACTTCAACCTTCTTCAACTCTAACTTCAATTATGTCCCTAAATTCAAGCCCAATCCTAATTTCAACTCTAACCCTTAAACCTTAACTTCAAAATGAATAGTTTGTTATAAATGATGTAACATGTTGTGGTTGTTATGAATGATGTAACATGTTGTGTTTGTTACTAATGATGTAACATGTTGTGTTATGAATGATGTAGCATGTTGTGTTATGAATGATGTAACATGTTGTGTTTGTTACTAATGATGTAACATGTTGTGTTATGAATGATGTAGCATGTTGTGTTATGAACGATGTAGCATGTTGTGTTATGAATGATGTAGCATGTTGTGTTATGAATGATGTAGCATGTTGTGTTATGAATGATGTAACATGTTGTGTTTGTTACTAATGATGTAACATGTTGTGTTATGAATGATGTAGCATGTTGTGTTATGAACGATGTAGCATGTTGTGTTATGAATGATGTAGCATGTTGTGTTATGAATGATGTAGCATGTTGTGTGTGTTAATAATTATGTAACATGTTGTGTTATGAATGATGTAGCATGTTGTGTTATGAATGATGTAGCATGTTGTGTTATGAATGATGTAGCATGTTGTGTTATGAATGATGTAGCATGTTGTGTTATAAACGATGTAGCATGTTGTGTTATGAATGATGTAGCATGTTGTGTTATGAATGATGTAGCATGTTGTGTTTGTTAATAATGATATAACATGTTGTGTTATGAATTATGTAGCATGTTGTGTTATGAATGATGTAGCATGTTGTGTTATGAATGATGTAGCATGTTGTGTTATGAATGATGTAGCATGTTGTGTGTGTTAATAATGATGTAACATGTTGTGTTATGAATGATGTAGCATGTTGTGTTACGAATGATGTAGCATGTTGTGTTATAAACGATGTAGCGTGTTGTGTTATGAACGATGTAGCATGTTGTGTTATGAATGATGTAGCATGTTGTGTTATGAATGATGTAGCATGTTGTGTTATAAACGATGTAGCGTGTTGTGTTATGAACGATGTAGCATGTTGTGTTATGAATGATGTAGCATGTTGTGTTATAAACGATGTAGCATGTTGTGTTATGAATGATGTAGCATGTTGTGTTATGAATGATGTAGCATGTTGTGTGTGTTAATAATGATGTAACATGTTGTGTTATGAATGATGTAGCATGTTGTGTTATGAATGATGTAGCATGTTGTGTTATGAATGATGTAGCATGTTGTGTTATGAATGATGTAGCATGTTGTGTTATGAATGATGTAGCATGTTGTGTTATGAACGATGTAGCATGTTGTGTTATGAATGATGTAGCATGTTGTGTTATGAATGATGTAGCATGTTGTATTATGAATGATGTAGCATGTTGTGTTTGTTAATAATGATATAACATGTTGTGTTATGAATTATGTAGCATGTTGTGTTATGAATGATGTAGCATGTTGTGTTATGAATGATGTAGCATGTTGTGTGTGTTAATAATGATGTAACATGTTGTGTTATGAATGATGTAACATGTTGTGTTATGAATGATGTAGCATGTTGTGTTATGAACGATGCAGCATGTTGTGTTATGAATGATGTAGCATGTTGTGTTATGAATGATGTAGCATGTTGTGTTATGAATGATGTAGCATGTTGTGTTATGAGTGATGTAGCATGTTGTGTTATGAATGATGTAGCATGTTGTGGTTGTTATGAATGATGTAGCATGTTGTGTTATGAATGATGTAGCATGTTGTGTTATGAATGATGTAGCATGTTGTGGTTGTTATGAATGATGTAGCATGTTGTGTTATGAACGATGTAGCATGTTGTGTTATGAATGATGTAGGATTTTGTGGTTGTTATGAATGATGTAGGATGTTGTGGTTGTTTTGAATGATGTAGCATGTTGTGTTATGAATGATGTAGCATGTTGTGTTATGTTGATGTAGCATGTTATGTTTGTTATTAACAATGTAGCAAGTTGTGTGTGTTATGAACGATGTAGCAAGTTGTGTTTGTTATGAACAATGTAGCATGTTGTGTTTGTTATGAACGATGTAGCAAGTTGTGTTTGTTAAGAACAATGTAGCATGTTGTGTTTGTTATGAACGATGTAAAATGTTGTCTTTGTTACGAATGATGTAGCATGTTATGCTATGAATGATGTAGAACGTTGTGTTTATTATGAAATGTAGCATGCTGTGTTTGTTATGAATGACGTAGCATGTTGTGTTTGTTGTGAATGACGTAGCATGTTATGCTATGAATGATGTAGCATGTTGTGGTTGTTATTAATGATGTGGCATGTTGTGTTATGAATGATGTACCATGTTGTGGTTGTTATTAATGATGTGGCATGTTGTGTTATGAATGATGTACCATGTTGTGGTTGTTATTAATGATGTGTTATGTTGTGTTATGAATGATGTAGCATGTTGTGGTTGTTATGAATGATATGGCATGTTCTGTTTGCTATGAATGATGTAGCATGTTGTGTTTGTTATGATTGATGCAACATGTTAAGCTATGAATGATGTAGCATGTTGTGTTTGTTACAATTGATGTAGAATTTTGTGTATGTTATGAATGATGTAGCATGTTTAGATTGTTATCAATGATATAGCATGTTGTAATGTTAATTAAATAAGAGTGATGTGGCATGTTGTGGTTGTTATGAATGATATAGCATGTTTTGTTTGTTATTAAGGATGTATCATGTTTTGTTTGTTATGAATGATGTAGCATGTTGTGTTATGAATGATGTAGCATGTTGTGTTATGAATGATGTAGCATGTTGTGTTATGAATGATGAAGCATGATGTGTTATGAATGATGTAGCATGTTGTGTTATGAATGATGTAGCATGTTTTGTTATGAATGATGTAGCATGTTGTGTTTGTTATGAATGATGTAGCATGTTGTGTTATGAATGATGAAGCATGTTGTGTTATGAATGATGTAGCATGTTGTGTTATGAATGATGTAGCATGTTTTGTTATGAATGATGTAGCATGTTGTGTTTGTTATGAATGATGTAGCATGTTGTGTTTGTTATGAATGATGAAGCAAGTTGTGTTTATTATGAACGATGTAGCATGTTGTGTTTGTTATGAATGATGTAGCATGTTATTTAAGGAATGATGTAGCATGTTGTGTTATGAATGATGTCACATGTTGTGTTTGTTATGAATGATGAAGCAAGTTGTGTTTATTATGAACGATGTAGCATGTTGTGTTTGTTATGAATGATGTAGCATGTTGTGTTATGAATGATGTAGCATGTTGTGTTGATGTAGCATGTTGTTTTTGTTACAATTGATGCAGCATTTTGTGTATGTTATGAATGATGTAGCATGTTTTGTTTGTTATCAATGATGTAGCATGTTGTGTTATGAATGATGTAGCATGTTGTGTTGATGTAGCATGTTGTTTTTGTTACAATTGATGTAGCATTTTGTGTATGTTATGAATGATGTAGCATGTTTTGTTTGTTATCAATGATGTAGCATGTTGTAATATTAATGATATAGCAAGTTATGTTAAGAATAATGTAGCATGTTGTGTTTGTTATGAATTATATGGTGTCTTTTGTTTGTTATGAATAATGTAGCATGTTTTGTTTTTTATTAATGATGTAGCGTGTTGTGTTATGAATGATGTAGCATGTTGTGTTGATGTAACATGTTGCGTTTGTTATGAACGATGAAGCAAGTTGTGTATGATATGAATGATGTAGCATGTTTTGTTTGTTATCAATGATGTAGCATGTTGTGTTTGTTATCAATGATGTAGCATGTTGTAATATTAATGATGTAGCAAGTTATGTTAAGAATGATGTAGCATGTTGTGTTGATGTAACATGTTGCGTTTGTTATGAATGATGTAGCATGTTTTGTTTGTTATGAATGATGTAGCATGTTGTTTTTATTACAATTGATGTAGCATTTTGTGTATGTTATGAATGATGTAGCATGTTTTGTTTGTTATCAATGATGTAGCATGTTGTAATATTAATGATGTAGCAAGTTATGTTAAGAATGATGTAGCATGTTGTGCTTGTTATGAATGATGTAGCGTGTTGTGTTATGAATGATGTCACATGTTGTGTTATGAATGATGTAGCATGTTGTGCTTGTTATGAATTATGTAGTGTGTTTTGTTTTATGAATGATGTCACATGTTGTGTTATGTTGATGTAGCATGTTGTGTTTGCTATGAATGATGTAGCATGTTGTTTTTATTACAATTGATGTAGCATTTTGTGTATGTTATGAATGATGTAGCATGTTTTGTTTGTTATCAATGATGTAGCATGTTGTAATATTAATGATGTAGCAAGTTATGTTAAGAATGATGTAGCATGTTGTGCTTGTTATGAATGATGTAGCGTGTTGTGTTATGAATGATGTCACATGTTGTGTTACGAATGATGTAGCATGTTGTGCTTGTTATGAATTATGTAGTGTGTTTTGTTTTATGAATGATGTCACATGTTGTGTTATGTTGATGTAGCATGTTGTGTTTGCTATGAATGATGTAGCATGTTGTGTTATGAATGATGTAGCATGTTTTGTTTTTTATTAATGATGTAGCATGTTGTGTTATGAATGATGTAGCATGTTGTGTTTGTTATGAATTACGTAGCATGTTGTGTTATCAATGATGGAGCATGTTGTAAAATTAATGATGTAGCAAGTCATGTTAAGAAATGTAGCATGTTGTGCTTGTTATGAATTATGTAGAATCGGCGTCCTATATCGCAACAAAGCATCCTTCACTCATGCTGCCAAACATACCCTCGTAAAACTGACCATCCTACCGATCCTCGACTTCGGTGATGTCATCTATAAAATATCCTCCAACACTCTACTCAACAAACTGGATGCAGTCTATCACTGTGCCATCCGTTTTTTCACCAAAGCCCCATACACTACCCACCATTGCGACCCGTAAGCACTCGTTGGTTGGCCCTCGCTTCATACTCGTCGCCAAACCCACTGGCTACAGGTTATCTACAAGTCTCTGCTAGGTATAGCCCGCCTTATCTCAGTTCACTGGTCACCATAGCAGCACCCACTCGTAGCACGCGCTCCAACAGGTATATCTCACTGGTCACCCCCAAAGCCAATTCCTCCTTTGGTAGTCTTTCATTCCAGTTCTCTGCTGCCCATGACTGGAATGAATTGCAAAAATCTCTGAAGCTGGAGACTCACATCTCCCTCACTAGCTTAAAGCACCAGCTGTCAGAGCAGTTTCCAGATCACCTGTACTTAGCCTATCTGTAAACAGCCTATCTATCTACCTACCTCATCCCCATACTGGTAAATACTGGTATTTATTATTTTGCTCCTTTGCACCTCCGTATCTCTACCTGCACGTTCATCTTCTGCCGGTCTACCATTCCAGTGTTTAATTGCTATATTGTAATTACTTCGCCACCGTGGCCTATTTATTTCCTTAACTTAACTCACCTCATTTATTATTGTTATTGACTGTATGTTTTGTTTACTCCATGTGTAACTCTGTGGTGTTGTATGTCGAATTGCTAAGCTTTATCTTGGCCAGGTCGCAGTTGCAAATGAGAACTTGTTCTTAACTAGCGTACCTGGTTAAATAAAGGTGAAAGAAAAAAAATGAGAGAAAAAAAAACATGTCGTGTGTTTTGTTTGTTATGAACGATGCGGCATGTTATGTTATGAATGATGTAACATGTTGTTTGTTATGAATGATGTAACAACCAGAACCCATAGGGCATTTCTCAGCGGTGGCAGCTCTGGTGAGGTACGTAGACCCCGCTCCACCTCTGGCTCGGCCCACTTAGGTGGCGGGGACCCACGCCGCCGAACCCTCGTAGCGGGCCTCGGACTGGGGACCCTCATTGCGGGGGCCGGATTGGGGACCCTTGTAGTGGGCCTCGGACTGGAGGGCGCCTCTGGAAGCTCCGGACTGAAAGGCGCCTCTGGAGGTTCCGGACTGGAGGGCGTCGCTGGAGGATCCGGACTGGAGGGCGTCGCTGGAGGCTCCGGACTGGAGGGCGTCGCTGGAGGATCCGGACTGGAGGGCGTCGCTGGAGGATCCGGACTGGAGGGCGTCGCTGGAGGCTCCGGGCTGGAGGGCGACTCTGGAGGGTTCGAACTGGAGGAAGACTCTGGAGGGAGGAGACGTCGAGACAGCCTGGAGCGTGGGGCTGCCACAGGGCCCACCAGGCTGGGGAGAACTACAGGAGGCCTGGTGTGTAGAGGAGGCACCGGATGAACAGGGCTATGGGGGAGCACTGGAGCTCTGGTGCGCAGCCTTGGCACCACTCCTCCAGGCTGAATGACCACTTTAGCCCGGCCCCTCCAGAGTGCTGTGGGAGAGCACTGGAGATCTGGTGCTTAACACTCGCACCTCTGCTCAATGCCCACTTTCGCCCAGCACCGGCGGAGCGCAGGCATAGGACGAACTGAACCCTCCCAACGCCCCGGAGACACAGTACGCAGAGCCGGTGGAGGATACCCTAGGCCGAAACGGCGCACCGGAGACCAAACACTCTGAGCTGGCACATTCCGCCCTGGCTGGATGCCCACTCTCGCATGGCACTTGCGGGGGGCTGGCATATAGCGCTCCGGGCTATGAGCGCACACTGGAGACACCGTGCGCTTCACCGCATAACACGGTGCCTGACCAGTTCCACGCTGCTTCCGGTAAGCACGGGGAGTTGGCTCAGGTCTATCGCCTGATTCCGCCAATCTCCCTGCTGCCTCTCGTGCCTGCTGCGCTGCCTTACCTCTTATCGTCGCCTCAGCTTTCGCTGCCTCTAGTTCTTCCTTCGAGCGGAAATATTCCCCAGCCTGTCTCCAGGGTCCCTGTCCGTCCAATATCTCCTCGCAAGTCCAGGAGTCCTGAACCCTCTGCTCCTCGTTACCACGCTGCTTGGTCCATTTGTGGTGGGTAGTTCTGTAACGCTCGTCTGATGAAGAAGGAGTCCAAGGTGCAGCGTGGTACGTGTTCATAATAATTTATTAAACCTGAAACACTGAAACAAAATAACAAAGTAGAACAAAATAAAACAGTTCTGTCTGGTGCAAACACAAAACAGAAAACAACTACCCACAAAACCACAGGTGGGAAAAAGCTACCTAAGTATGGTTCTCAATCAGAGACAACGATAGACAGCTGCCTCTGATTGAGAACCATGCCCGGCCAAACACAAAGAAATACAAACATAGAAAATTAACATAGACTGCCCACCCAAATCACACCCTGACCAAACCAAAATAGAGACATAAAAAGCTCTCTACAGTCAGGGAGTGACAGATTATTAGTGATCATGTTAGTAAAATGAGCCCATCTGGCATTTCTAATGGCCTTGTAATATATGCAAAGTTGCTCTCTCAGAATATCAAAATGAACCTACAACTTTGACTTCCACTTTCCCTCTGCCTTTCTGCAATTTCTCTTTAATTTATTAGTTTCCTCACTCATCTAAGGGACTCTCCATTTGGATGTGACCTTGTTCAACTTTACTGGAGCTATGGCACCAATGTTTGCCAATGATTTACAATGTTTTTATTTAATTAACATTTGTACTGGCAAAAAGTTAGTAAAAAGTGGTGATCAGATAAAGCAACATCAACAATAGAGGATATGTCAATAGAAAGCCCCTTGGTAATAACCAGGTCCAGAGTATGGCTGTGGTTATGGGTGGGCCCAGTAGAAAGCCCTTTGGTAATAACCAGGTCCAGAGTATGGCTGTGGTTATGGGTGGGCCCAGTAGAAAGCCCCTTGGTAATAACCAGGTCCAGAGTATGGCTGTGGTTATGGGTGGGCCCAGTAGAAAGCCCCTTGGTAATAGCCATGTCCAGAGTATGGCTGTGGTTATGGGTGGGCCCAGTAGAAAGCCCCTTGGTAATAACCAGGTCCAGAGTATGGCTGTGGTTATGGGTGGGCCCAGTAGAAAGCCCCCTGGTAATAACCAGGTCCAGAGTATGGCTGTGGTTATGGTGGCTGAGATTTAAACAGTATAACATGATGCTCTGATCTGGTGGCTGACATTTAAACAGTATAACATGATGCTCTGGTGGCTGACATTTAAACAGTATAACATGATGCTCAAAATACCCAAAGCCATCATGCCAAATGTCCTTACTGATAGCATTACTAAAAATAGAGGCTGTCTCCACCCCACACATAGACGTATCAGAGCAGTAGATCTGTGTCTGTTTGAGGTTATAGCTGTTTGTGAACAACATCACCCATTGTTAAACACCTCTGTTCCTCTGTTACACATTTCACATACATTTTGGGTCATTTAACTCTTGTCCAGAGCAACTTACAGTAGTGAGTTTATACATTATTGTACTTTGTCCTGTACTGGTCCCCCGTGGGAATCAAACCCACAATCCTACATTGCAAGGGCCATTCTCTACCAACTGAGCCACACTGGAATCAGACGAACCACAACCCTGTCAGTCCATCTCTGTACTTCTCCTTTCTCTTCTCTCTCCCTCCTTCCCTTTTCACACCAACGGACTTATCTTTAGACTCTGCGGCCGCCATCAACAGCATCAGCAACTGAGAGGTGTGAAATTTCCACAACAGAGCAAATTTTTCATGCATCTTTTCATTCTCTCTAGACGCTGCAGCCTTGTCCTCAAGTTAGTTTATCATGAGAACATAGACACCACTGACTGGAACCATTTTTCTATGGAACCAATTATCTTTAGCAGCACCAGTTTATGGGTGCCAACTTGCCAAATAAAGCTTCAGAGACCTGGAGGTTCTATGTGTTTTATCCTGATCTGTCCACTAGATGGCAGTGTTCCATGTGTTGTATCCTGATTTGTCCACTAGATGGCAGTGCTCCATGTGTCCACTATTTTATGTGTTTATTTATTTCACCTTTATTGAACCAGGTAGGCTAGTTGAGAACAAGTTCTCATTTGCAACTGTGACCTGGCCAAGATAAAGCTTAGCAATTCGACACATACAACAACACAGAGTTACACATAGAATAAACAAAACATACAGTCAATAATACAGTAGAACAAAAGAAAACAAAAATGCTATATACAGTGAGTGCAAATGAGGTAAGTTAAAACTAGTTGATGCCAGGAGTTCCTCTAGAGGAACACCCTCCCCCCGTTCAGCTCAAACCGTGGCGCATGGAACGCAAAAATATTCTTAGAAATATTTAACCTCCACACATTAACAAGTCCAATAGCTCAAATGAAAGATAAACACCTTGTTCATCTACCCAGCATGTCAGATTTTTTAAATGTTTTACGGCGAAAACACACCACACATTTATATTAGACCACCACCGAAACCAAGACAAGCGGCAGCCATTTTGTCCCAGAAAATATAAAATTATAAAAGCAGGATTAAAAAATAAATCGCTCACTAACCTTTTGAAAATCTTCATCAGATGACAGTGATAGGACATGTTACACAGTACATTTTTTTTTTTCAATAATATGCCATATATATCCATAAATGTCCATTTACAATGTGCTCATGTTCAGAAATTACTCAAAAATGCCCGCAGGAAATCTAGGTAGCTCGGCAAGATAACGTAAATAGACATCATAAACTTTGGCTAAATATACATGTTCTACATATAGTTAGAAAGATACACTGCTTCTTTATGCAACCGCTGTGTTAGATTTATTTTTAACGTTACAGAAATCGCACACTATTCCATATGCTGAGACAGCGCTCAGTTCCAAGCTACATTTCCACGTAATGTTGGAGTCAACAGAAACACAGATTTAAGCATAAATATTCCCTTACCTTCGATGGTCTTCGTTCAGAATGTTCTGGAAGGGTTCATACTTACCCAATACATCGTTTGGTTTCAAGTCTTGCGTCTTTGTATTAGCTACTGCTAATAACATCAGCTGAAATGCACCCAAAACGTCCTCTGGTCCGGAAACGCTGCGCATCAAAACTTCAAAATTACATATTATATGTCGACTAAACAGGTCAAACTAAGTGCAGAAGCAAGCTTTATGATGTTTTTAACACACAAAACAAATTTCAATTCAACCGGGCATCGTTTGCTCTTCCCAGGAGTGCTGGAACAAAGGAATGGCTGTGACCAATTCGCGCCCTAACGCACAGGTTTTTTTCTCGCGACACTTACTCAAATCACTCCCATAGGGCCAATTCTCGCGCGATTTGAACGATTGAAAGAAAGAGGACATCTAGTGGAAGAGATGGAAAGTGTCCCCAGATCCATAAGTGGTCGGGAAGGGTGGGGGCCATGACGTCAAAGTTGCTCCAACTTTCATGACCACAAAAACTAGTTTGGAAGAATGCATGCCCTGTGAGTTCTGCTATACTTACAGACATACGGTTTTAGAAGCTTTAGAGTGTTTTCTATCCAATAATAATTATTATATGCATATATTAGCAATTTTTGACAATTTTTTGTTCAGTTTACTAGGGGTACCCAATTTCTCCAAAGGGGGCGTAAATCTGCCATGCCTTCAAAGAGGTGGCGAAGTAATTACGATATAGCAATTAAACACTGGAATGGTAGATCGGCAGAGGATGAATGTGCAGGTAGAGATACTGGGGTGCAAAGGAGCTAAAAAATAATACCAGTATGGGGATGAGGTAGGTAGATAGATTGGCTGTTTACAGATGGGCTATGTACAGGTGCAATGATCTGTAAGCTGCTCTGACAGCTGGTGCTTAAAGCTAGTGAGGGAGATTTGAGTCTCCAGCTTCAGAGATTTTTGCAATTCGTTCCAGTCATGGGCAGCAGAGAACTGGAAGGAAATTGGCTTTGGTGACCAGCGAGCTGAGATAAGGCGGGGCTTTACCTAGCAGAGACTTGTAGATAACCTGTAGCCAGTGGATTTGGCGACGAGTATGAAGCGAGGGCCAACCAACGAGAGCGTACAGGTCGCAATGGTGGATAGTGTATGGGGCTTTGGTGACAAAAAGGATGGCACTGTGATAGACTGCATCCAGTTTGTTGAGTAGAGTGTTGGAGGCTATTTTATAGATGACATCACCGAAGTCGAAGATCAGTAGGATGATCAGTTTTACGAGGGTTTGTTTGGCAGCATAAGTGAAGGATGCTTTGTTGCGATATAGGAAGCCGATTCTAGATTTAATTTTGGATTGGAGATGCTTAATGTGAGTCTGGAAGGAGAGTTTACAGTCTAACCAGACACCCAGGTATTTGTAGTTGTCCACGTATTCTAAGTCAGAGCCGTCCAGAGTAGTGATGCTGGACGGGCAAGCAGGTGCGGGCAATGATCGATTGAATAGCATGTATTTAGTTTTACTTGCGTTTAAGAGCAGTTGGAAGCAACGGAAGGAGAGTTGTATGGCATTGAAGTTCGTCTGGAGGTTAGTTAACACAGTGTCCAAGGAGGGGCCAGAAGTATACAGAATGGTGTCATCTGCGTAGAGGTGGATCAGAGAATCACCAGCAGCAAGAGCAACGTCATTGATGTATACAGAGAAAAGAGTCGGCCCAAGGGTTGAACCATGGGGCACCCCCATAGAGACTGTCAGAGGTCCAGACGACAGGCCCTCCGATTTGACACAATGAACTCTATCAGAGAAGTAGTTGGTAAACCAGGCGAGGCAATCATTTGAGAAACCAAGGCTGTCGAGTCTGCCAATAAGAATGATGTGATTTACAGAGTCGAAAGCCTTGGCCAGGTCGATGAATACGGCTGCTCAGTAATGTCTCATCGATGGTGGTTATGATGTCGTTTAGGACCTTGAGCGTGGCTGAGGTGCACCCATGACCAGCTCTGAAACCAGATTGCATAGCGGATAGCGGAGAAGGTATGGTGGGATTCGAAATGGTCAGTAAATCTGTTGGTTAACTTGGCTTTCGAAGACCTTAGAAAGACAGGGTAGGATAGATATAGGTCTGTAGCAGTTTGGGTCTAGAGTGTCACCCCCTTTGAAGAGGGGGATGACCGCGGCAGCTTTCCAATCTTTGGGAATCTCAGACGATACGAAAGAGAGGTTGAACAGGCTAGTAATAGGGGTTGCAACAATTTCGGCAGATAATTTTCAGAAAGAGAGGGTCCAGATTGTCTAGCCCGGCCGATTTGTAGGGGTCCAGATTTTGCAGCTCTTTCACAACATCAGCTATCTGGATTTGGGTAAAGGAGAAATGGTGGGGGCTTTGGCGGGTTGTTGTGGAGGGTGCAGGGCAGTGGACCGGGGTAGGGGTAGCCAAGTGGAAAGCATGGCCAGCCGTAGAGAAATGCTTATTTATCGGTGGTGACAGTGTTTCCTAGCCTCAGAGCAGTGGGCAGCTGGGAGGAGGTGCTCTTATTCTCCATGGACTTTACAGTGTCCCAGAACTTTTTTGCGTTAGCACTACAGGATGCAAATTTCTGTTTGAAAAAGCTTGCCTTAGCTTTCCTAACTGCCTGTGTATATTTGTTCCTAACTTCCCTGAAAAGTTGCATATCATGGGGTCTATTCAATGCTAATGCAGAACGCCACAGGATGTTTTTGTGCTGGTCAAGGGCAGTCCGGTCTGGAGTGAACCAAGGAATATATCTATTCCTAGTTCCAAAAATTTTGAGAGGGGCATGCTTATTTAAGATGGTGAAGAAGGCACTTTTAAAGAATAGCCAGGCGTCATCTACTAACGGGATGAGGTCAATGTCATTCCAGGATACCCCGGCCAGGTCGATTAGAAAGGCTTGCTCGCAGAAGTGTTTCAGGGAGCGTTTGACAGTGACGAGGGGTGGTCGTTTGATCGCAGACCCACTGCAGGCAATGAGGCAGTGATCGCTGAGATCTTGATTGAAAACAGCAGAGGTGTATTTGGAGGGCGAATTAGTTAGGATGACATCTATGAGGGTGCCGTGTTTACTGATTTGGGGTTGTACCTGGTAGGTTCATTGACAATTTGTGTGAGATTGAGGGCATCAAGCTTAGTCTGTAGGATGGCCGGGGTGTTAAGCATGTCCCAGTTTAGGTCACCTAGTAGCACAAGCTCAGAAGATAGATGGGGGGCAACAATTCACATATGGTATCGAGGGCACAGCTGGGGGCAGAGGGAGGTCTATAGCAAGTGGCAACAGTGAGAGACTTGTTTCTGGAAAGGTGAATTTTTAGAAGTAGAAGCTCAAATTGTTTGGGTACAGACTTAGATAGTAATATAGAACTCTGCAGGCTATCTTTGCAGTGGATTGCAACACCGCCCCCTTTGGCAGTTCTATCTTGGCGGATAGTTAGGAATGGATATTTCAACGTTTTTGGTGGTTTTCCTAAGCCAGATTTCAGACACGGCTAAGACATCTGGGTTGGCCGAGTGTGCTAAAGCAGTGAGTAAAACAAACTTAGGGAGTAGGCTTCTAATGTTAACATGCATGAAACCAAGGCTTTTACGTCTACAGAAGTCAACAAATGAGAGAGCCTGGGGGATGGGAGTGGAGCTAGGCACTGCAGGACCTGGATTAACCTCCACATCACCAGAGGAACAGAGGAGGAGTAGGATAAGGGTACGGCTAAAGACTATACGAACTGGCCGTCTAGCACGTTCAGAACAGAGAGTAAAAGGAGCAGGTTTCTGGGCACAATAGCATAGATTCAAGGCATAGTATACAGACAAAGGTAAGGTAGGATGTGAGTACATTGGAGGTAAACCTAGGCATTGAGTAATGAAGAGAGAGATTTAGTCTCTGGAGATGTTTAAACCAGGTGATGTCATCGCATATGTAGGAGGTGGAACAACATGGTTGGTTAAGGCATATTGAGCAGGGCTAGAGGCTCTACAGTGAAATAAGACAGTAATCAGTAATGGACAGTAATGGACGAGGCATATTGATATTAGAGCGGCGCATGCGTAGCCAAGTGAACATATGGGTCCAGTGAGTGGTTGGGCTGGCTGGGGACACAGCGATTCAGACAGTTAGCAGGCCGATGCTAACAAGCTAACAGTTAGTAGGCCGGGGCTAAACAAGCTAGCAGCTAGTAGACCGGGGCAAGCTAGCAGTTAGCAGGCCAGGTTAGCAAGCAAGCAGTTAGCATGGGCTAGCAGTTACAGACCGGGCAGGTAAGCTAGCAGTTAGCAGGCCAGGACGGCAGCTAGCAGTTAGTAGACCGGGGCAAGCTAGCAGTTAGCAGGCCGGGTTAGGAAGCAGTTAGCAGGGGCAAGCAGTTAGCAGGGGCTAGCAGTTAGCAGACCGGTTTAGCAAGCAAGCAAGCAGTTAGCAAGGGCTGGCAGTTAGCAGACCGGGGAGGCAAGCTAGCAGTTAGCCAACCAAGGTTAGCAAGCAAGCAGATAGCAGGGGCTAGAAAGTTAGCCTTTGGTGGACGTCGCGATGGGGGTAAGTCTGTTTTTGCCTCTTCGTGCGGTGACGTCGATAGACCAGTCGTGGAATTAGTAGGGTTCCAAGTAGCTCTAGGTAGCTAGCAGGCCTAGCTGGTTAGCATAATGGGCCTTCAGCGGGCGTCGCGCCTGAGGGGCCTGTTGGGAGTCCTTGGGCAGACTATGTCGCTATTCCCGTCGTAGGGGACCTGCGGGGTTCCATGCCCCGTACCGGCTGTAGAAGGGGCCCGGATATTGTAGACCAGGAGTATACTTCGGTGGTAGCCCAGGAGTATACTTCGGTGGTAGCACAGGAGCCCTGGCCGGGCTAGCTTCAAGCTAATTGGTGCTTGCTCTGGGATGGAAACGCTAGCCAGGAGTCGTCATCCGGTATTGCGGTTAGCTAGTTGTGAAGACCCAGATGAAAATGGTCAGTTTGCGGTAGGAATCCGGGGATAAAAATAACAGGTCCGTTATGCTCTGGTTAGAGTCACGTTGTTCGAACTGACGAGAGCTTTCCGAGCTGAAGGTTAGCTGAAGACCGCTGGCAATGTTTTGCTGACTGATAGCTGGTAGTTAGCTGGCTAGCTTCAGTTGAGGGATTCCAGATCCGAAGTAAATATAAATACTTTAGGAAAAAAAAGCAGATCCACACCACATTGGGTGAGGCGGGATGCAGGAGAGTATTTAGATTTTGAGGTTTATGGAAATATTTTAAAGGACATGCGACAAAATTGATGTAAAACGAAATATACAAGGGACACGACAGGAAAAAGACGTCTGACTGCTACGCCATCTTGGATTCGAAAACGAGATGGCAGTGCTCCATGTGTTGTATCATGATCTGTCCACTAGATGGCAGTGCTCCATGTGTTGTATCCTGACTTGTCCACTAGATGGCAGTGCTCCATTTGTTGTATCCTGATGTGTCCACTAGATGGCAGTGCTCCATGTGTTGTATCCTGATATGTCCACTATATGGCAGTGCTCCATGTGTTGTATCCTGATATGTCCACTATATGGCAGTGCTCCATGTGTTCTGACTTGTCCACTAGATGGCAGTGCTCCATGTGTTGTATCCTGATCTGTCCACTAGATGGCAGTGTTCCATGTGTCCACTAGATGGCAGTGTTCCACGTGTTGTATCCTGATATGTCCACTAGTTGGCAGTGCTCCATGTGTCCACTAGATAGCAGTGTTCCACGTGTTGTAATGGTGTGATGCTGAACACTGTGATGCATCTATTACATTCCCTGGCTGCAGACATGAATGAAACTTTAAATAGAAGTTGTGCCTAACCACAGATCTAGGATCAGATTACTCTACCTACAATCCCGATGCCATGCTATCAAATCAAATAACAGTGTATTTGTCACATGCTCCGAATACAACAGGTGTCGACCTTGACCGTGAAAAGTTTACTTACAAGCCCCTAACCAACAATGTAGTTCAAGAAATAGAGTTAAGAAAATATTTACTAAATAAACTAAAGTAAAAAAGAAAATATAAAGTAACACAATAAAATTACATAACAATAACGAGGCAGGGGGTGCCGGTACCAAGTCAATATGTGGAGATAGAGGTTAGACCAGGTAATTTATACTGTAGGTAGGGGTAAAGTGACTATGATATAGATAATAAACAGTAGTACAGGTTAGACCAGGTAATTTGTACTGTAGGTAGGGGTAAAGTGACTATGATATATAGATAATATACAGTGGTACAGGTTAGACCAGGTAATTTATACTGTAGGTAGGGGTAAAGAGACTATGATATAGATAATAAACAGTAGTACAGGTTAGACCAGGTAATTTGTACTGTAGGTAGGGGTAAAGATAATATGATATAGATAATAAACAGTAGTACAGGTTAGACCAGGTAATTTATACTGTAGCTAGGGGTAAAGATACTATGATATAGATAATAAACAGTAGTACAGGTTAGACCAGGTAATTTGTACATGTAGGTAGGGGTAAAGAGACTATGATATAGATGATAAACAGTGAATAGCAGCAGTGCAAAACAAATGTAAATGTCCGGGTGGCAATTTTATAAATTTTTCAGCAGTCATAGCTTGGGGGTAAAAGCTGTTAAAAGAAGCCTTTTGGACCCAGACTTGGTGCTCCGGTACTGCTTGTCATGTGGTAACATGGAGAACAGTCTAAGACTTGATGACTGGAGTCTCAACCCATTTTATGGGCTTTCCTCTGACAACGGCTGGTATATAGGTCCTGGATGGCAGGAAGCTTGCTTCCCCAGTGATGTACTGCGCCATACGCACTACCCTCTGTAGTGCCTTGCTGTCGCAGGCCGATCAGCTGCCATACTAGGTAATGATGCAACCAGTCAGGATGCACCCGCTGCACTACAGCCCCGTCGATGTTAATGAGGGCCTGTTCTGCCCTACTTTTCCTGTAGTCTACGATCCTCTCCTTTGTCTTGCTCACATTGAGGGGAGCTTGTTGTCTTGGCACTATACTGCAGGTCTCTGACCTCTTCCCTATAGGCTGTCTCATCGTCGTCGGTGATCAGGCCTACCACCGTTGTGTCGTCAGCAAACTTAATGATGGTGTTGGAGACCTGCGTGGACAATCAGTTGTGGGTGAACAGGGAGTACAGGAGGGGACTAAGCATGCACCGCTGTGGGTTCCCGGGGTTGAGGATCACTAAGCTAAGGACCCGGGGACTAAACACTTCCCTCTAAAACTGGATCCTGGACTTCCTGACGGGCCACACCCAGGTGGTAAGGGTAGGCAACAACACATCTGCCACGCGCGGCACTATGGTGTTGAACACTGAGCTGTAGTCAATGAACAGCATTCTCACATAGGTGTTCATTTTGTCCAGGTGGGAAAGGGCAGTGTGGTGTGCGATTGAGATTGCGTCATCTGTGGATCTGTTGGGGCGATATTCCAATTTGGGTAGGTATAGGGTTTCCGGGATGATGGTGTTGATGTGAGCCATGACCAGCCTTTCAAAGCACTTCATGGCTACATGAGTGCTACTGGGCGGTAGTCTTTTAGGCAGGTTACCTTCGCATTCTTGGGCACAGGGACGATGGTGGTCTGCTTGAAACGTGGGTATTACAGACATGGTCAAGGAGAGGATGTACAAAAACACACAATAGCACAATTGGTTAGGGGACTGTAAAACGGCAGCCATTCTCCTCTCCTCTCTTGACACCGACAACAGTGTCTGCTCAGTGTTTATGGAAACAGTGTTGATTGTTGTGTTGTGACAAGGTAGGGGTGGTATACAGAAGATATCCCTATCTGGTAAAAGACCAAGTCCATATTATGGAAAGAACAGCTCAAATAAGCAAAAAGAAACAACAGTCCATCATTACTTGACGACATTAAAACCTCTAGTGACTCCTCATCACGCATGAGGGAGCGTAATCATCGACTGACACTAATTAGCATAACGCAACGGACTTACATATTCCTAGAAAATATTCCTATTCATGAAAATCACAAGTGAAATATATTGAGACACAGCTTAGCCTTTTGTTAATCACCCCGTCATCTCCGATTTTCAAAATATGCTTTACAGCCAAAGCTAGACAAGCATTTGTGTAAGTTTATCGATAGCCTAGCATAGCATTTTGTCCAGCTAGCAGCAGGTAACTTGGTCACGGATATCAGAAAAGCAATCAAATTAAATCGTTTACCTTTGATGAGCTTCGGATTTTTTCACTCACGAGACTCCCAGTTAGATAGCCAATGTTCCTTTCTTCCAAAAATATTATTTTTGTAGGCGAAATAGCTCTGTTTGTTCTTCACGTTTGGCTGAGAAATCAACCGGAAATTGCAGTCACAAAAACGCCGAAAAATATTTCAAATTAGCTCCATAATATCGACAGAAACATGGCAAACGTTGTTTATAACAATCCTCAAGGTGTTTTTCAAATATCTATTCGATAATATATCCACCGGGACAATTAGCTTTCAGGTACTAGATATGTATACTGTAGCTAAGAAAGTCATCCTACGTGTATGTTGGGTAATAAGTTGTTCCTCACCCAAATAATTTGGTCTATATCCCCCTCATAATGTAGCCTACTGTTCTGACTTGGTGGTGTAGCCTATAGCCTGTTTAAGAGGAATGTCATCATCAAATATAGTAAGAGCTTTCATTGTCTGCTTATATGCTCCCTTTTCTTATCCTACTGTTCTGACTTGGTGGTGCACATGTAGCCTATAGCCTGATTAAGAGAAATGTTATCATCAAATATAGTAAGAGCTTTCATTGTCTGCTTATATGCTCCATTTTATTCTACGACTTGGTGTTCAGGGAGAATACTGTAAGAGCGGCCTACATAGAGGTATGTGACTAGGGAGAATACTGTAAGAGCAGCCTACATAGAGGTATGTGACTAGGGAGAATACTGTAAGAGCGGCCTACATAGAGGTATGTGACTAGGGAGAATACTGTAAGAGCGGCCTACATAGAGGTATGTGACTAGGGAGAATACTGTAAGAGCGGCCTACATAGAGGTATGTGACTAGGGAGAATACTGTAAGAGCGGCCTACATAGAGGTATGTGACTAGGGAGAATACTGTAAGAGCGGCCTACATAGAGGTATGTGACTAGGGAGAATACTGTAAGAGCGGCCTACATAGAGGTATGCGACTGTAGGTGGAGTGAAAAAGGTATGTGACTGTAGGTGGAGGTAAAGAGGTATGTGACTGTAGGTGGAGGTATGGGACTGTAGGTGGAGGTAGAGAGGTATGGGACTGTAGGTGGAGGTAGAGAGGTATGTGACTGTAGGTGGAGGTAAAGAGGTATGCGACTGTAGGTGGAGTGAAAAAGGTATGTGACTGTAGGTGGAGGTAAGGAGGTATGTGACTAGGTGGAGGTATGTGACTGTAGGTGGAGGTAAAGAGGTATGGGACTGTAGGTGGAGGTAAGGATGACAGAGGCAGAATATATTACCCTTAACCCGGTATTTATTTCCTTCACACAGTAATTTGGGGGAAAAGGGGCTGGACCAAAGCAAAGAAAGTAAAAGTGAAGGAATCCCCTCCTACCTATCTACCTACTACTGACCTATCTTAGCACCACCTGGCGCACTAGCCAAAATACAGGGGAGGGTCCTACCTATCTACCTACTACTGACCTATCTTAGCACCACCTGGCGCACTAGCCAAAATACAGGGGAGGGTCCTACCTATCTACCTACTACTGACCTATCTTAGCACCACCTGGCGCGCTAGCCAAAATACAGGGGAGGGTCCTACCTATCTACCTACTACTACACCTATCTTAGCACCACCTGGCGCACTAGCCAAAATACAGGGGAGGGTCCTACCTATCTACCCACTACTGACCTATCTTAGCACCACCTGGCGCGCTAGCCAAAATACAGAGGAGGGTCCTACCTATCTACCCACTACTTACCTATCTTTGCACCACCTGACGCGCTAACCAAAATACAGAGGAGGGTCCGCCCAGGTCTTACCTTGTGACAGAGTACATACTACGGGTATATGTATGCCCGTAGGCCTCTTGCCTAAGCACTCCCAAGATGCCTTCCCCCTTCGGGAACAAATGAAACAGAATAATACACACTTAGAGTGAACAATTTCGATAATCAAAAACAAAGAGTCCTATTGGCACACACATACCTCAGAAGGACCTGCTACAAAATCACTTACAGACCAACAACAAAACACAGGACATATATGTAAGCCCCCAGTACAAAGAAGCTCTCTCTCCTAACAAAGGAACACTGGCTTTTCAAGCTGCAGAAGGAGTCCTCATTGTAATAGAAACTCTCCTAGCGAGAGGGCGGGGTCAGAGCTACAATCAATGGGGTGAACCAATCAGCTGCTTGGAATCCAGAAAGCCATTTCCTGAAACGCACACATACACAAAAACTACAAACCCAAAACACAGAAACTGGGGAAAGTAACAATTGATCATATAAAATAAATGTTGTGGATTAGCTAGATAGTTGAGCAGTATGGCACAAATGACTGGGGGCTGTAGGTGAAACCTGGAATGGAGTATTTAGAATGCCCTGGGGGCTGTAGGGGAAACCTGGAATGGAGTATTTAGAAGATACTCAAGGCCCTGGGGGCTGTAGGGGAAACCTAGAATGGAGTATTTAGAAGATACTCAAGGCCCTGGGGGCTGTAGGGGAAACCTGGAATGGAGTATTTAGAAGATACTCAAGGCCCTGGGGGCTGTAGGGAAACCTGGAATGGAGCATTTAGAAGATACTCAAGGCCCTGGGGGCTGTAGGGGAAACCTGGAATGGATAATTTAGTAGATACTCAAGGCCCTGGGGGCTGTAGGGGGAACCTGGAATGGAGTATTTAGAAGATACATAAAGGCCCTGGGGGCTGTAGGGGAACCTGGAATGGATCATTTAAAAGATACTCAAGGCCCTGGGGGCTGTAGGGGAACCCTGGAATGGAGCATTTAGAAGATACTCAAGGCCCTGGGGGCTGTAGGGGAAACCTGGAATGGAGCATTTAGAAGATACTCAAGGCCCTGGGGGCTGTAGGGAGTACCTGGAATGGAGCATTTAGAAGATACTCAAGGCCCTGGGGGCTGTAGGGGGAACCTGGAATGGAGTATTTAGAAGATAAATAAAGGGAAGTGAGTGAAATTAAAAACAGAGTGGTTGTGATGTCATTCAGAACTGATTAAAAAACAGACTGCATGATTGAGGAAAATCATTTATTTAATTCTATATGCTACAAAGACAAAAGCAATATCTTACCAGGATTATTCATTGAAAAATAATGATATTGCACTATAAAACAAAAGCCTACATTAGTTATGTTTAAACAAAATAAAGTAAATAATTGTAATAATTGAATTCTCCTCTCCTGTGTGTTTTCTATCTCTGTAACATGTAAAGGGATAACATTATACTGAACCTATAACAATAATGCCTGAACCTCAACACCTATCAGTTGATCTGTATAGACATGAAAAGTTAAGGCATTTACAATGTATCAACCATAAGGCTATAGAGTATATGACCAGTATATGACTGATGTTGAAGGACAGCTGCTGAATGAATAATACAACACACATGATATTAAAACACATTCCAATCAGAATAATACATGTATCAGTTAATAGATCACATTTGATCAAATGCCACTATTGTTCCAGCAGGTGGAGCTACAATGTAACAACATACAGCATTGTGACTCACAGTTCTATATTAGAATTCCATGAGTTCCATTCTGATGGTTGTTATGGTGATCAGGTGATCTCAGCCTCACTCTTCTTCAACACGATCACCTGTTCAACACAGAAGTAGTTCATCAGCGTGGCCATGTATTTACTTATCCAATACAGTAACATTTAGATATTTAAATCATATATAATGATTTACTAGTCAATACTGTGTTACTTAGAATTCAATAAAAATATTTTCCAATGGGGCTCCTGCTTATGTCCAGTTCTCCGTTATCAATACCAGGGCAATTTACTAATTATCAATATCAGGGCATTTACCATTTATCAATACCAGGGATATTTACTATGTATCAATACCTGGGCAATTTACTCCTTGTCAATACAAGGGCAAATGACGAATTATCAATAGCAGGGCTATTTAACTATTATCAATAACAGGGGAATTAACTATTTATCAATACCAGGGCTATTTACCATTTATCAATACCAGGGCCATTTACTATTTATGAATACCAGGACTATTTACTATTTATCAATACCAGGGAGTACAGTTATCAACACTAAACATGGTTCAATCAGAGATACAGTTATCAACACTTCACAACATGGTTCAATCAGAGATACAGTTATCAACACTTTACAACATGGTTCAATCAGAGATACAGTTACCAACACTTTACAACATGGTTCAATCAGAGATACAGTTATCAACACTTTAAACATGGTTCAATCAGAGATACAGTTATCAACACATTACAACATGGTTCAATCAGAGATACAGTTATCAACACTTTACAACATGGTTCAATCAGAGATACAGTTATCAACACTTTAAACATGGTTCAATCAGAGATACAGTTATCAACACTCTACAACATGGTTCAATCAGAGATACAGTTATCAACACTTTAAACATGGTTCAATCAGAAATACAGTTATCAACACTCTACAACATGGTTCAATCAGAGATACAGTTATCAACACTTTACAACATGGTTCAATCAGAGCTACAGTTATCAACACTTTACAACATGGTTCAATCAGAGATACAGTTATCAACACTCTACAACATGGTTCAATCAGAGATACAGTTATCAACACTTTACAACATGGTTCAATCAGAGATACAGTTATCAACATGGTTCTATCAGAGATACCGTTATCAACATGGTTCAATCAGAGATACAGTTATCAACACTTTACAACATGGTTCAATCAGAGATACAGTTATCAACACTTTACAACATGGTTCAATCAGAGATACAGTTATCAACACTTTAAACATGGTTCAATCAGAGATACAGTTATCAACACTTTACACCATGGTTCAATCAGAGATACAGTTATCAACACTTTAAACATGGTTCAATCAGAGATACAGTTATCAACACTTTACAACATGGTTCAATCAGAGATACAGTTATCAACACTTTAAACATGGTTCAATCAGAGATACAGTTATCAACACTCTACAACATGGTTCAATCAGAGATACAGTTATCAACACTTTACAACATGGTTCAATCAGAGATACAGTTATCAACATGGTTCAATCAGAGATACAGTTATCAACATGGTTCTATCAGAGATACAGTTATCAACATGGTTCAATCAGAGATACAGTTATCAACACTTTACAACATGGTTCATTCAGAGATACAGTTATCAACACTTTACAACATGGTTCAATCAGAGATACAGTTATCAACACTTTAAACATGGTTCAATCAGAGATACAGTTATCAACACTTTACAACATGGTTCAATCAGAGACACAGTTATCAACACTTTAAACATGGTTCAATCAGAGATACAGTTATCAACACTTTACAACATGGTTCAATCAGAGATACAGTTATCAACACTTTAAACATGGTTCAATCAGAGATACAGTTATCAACACTTTAAACATGGTTCAATCAGAGATACAGTTATCAACACTTTACAACATGGTTCAATCAGAGATACAGTTATCAACACTTTACAACATGGTTCAATCAGAGATACAGTTATCAACACTTTACAACATGGTTCAATCAGAGATACAGTTATCAACACTTTAAACATGGTTCAATCAGAGATACAGTTATCAACACTTTACACCATGGTTCAATCAGAGATACAGTTATCAACACTTTAAACATGGTTCAATCAGAGATACAGTTATCAACACTTTACAACATGGTTCAATCAGAGATACAGTTATCAACACTTTAAACATGGTTCAATCAGAGATACAGTTATCAACACTCTACAACATGGTTCAATCAGAGATACAGTTATCAACACTTTACAACATGGTTCAATCAGAGATACAGTTATCAACATGGTTCAATCAGAGATACAGTTATCAACATGGTTCTATCAGAGATACAGTTATCAACATGGTTCAATCAGAGATACAGTTATCAACACTTTACAACATGGTTCATTCAGAGATACAGTTATCAACACTTTACAACATGGTTCAATCAGAGATACAGTTATCAACACTTTAAACATGGTTCAATCAGAGATACAGTTATCAACACTTTACAACATGGTTCAATCAGAGACACAGTTATCAACACTTTAAACATGGTTCAATCAGAGATACAGTTATCAACACTTTACAACATGGTTCAATCAGAGATACAGTTATCAACACTTTAAACATGGTTCAATCAGAGATACAGTTATCAACACTTTAAACATGGTTCAATCAGAGATACAGTTATCAACACTTTACAACATGGTTCAATCAGAGATACAGTTATCAACACTTTACAACATGGTTCAATCAGAGATACAGTTATCAACACTTTACAACATGGTTCAATCAGAGATACAGTTATCAACACTTTAAACATGGTTCAATCAGAGATACAGTTATCAACACTCTACAACATGGTTCAATCAGAAATACAGTTATCAACCCTTTAAGGACATGACTCAGTGTCAGTATTGTCAGTCCTTGTAATATAATTCTGATTTTATTTTTGAACCCCTCCACCACCCCTCTTCAAATATATAATATTATATTATATAGCATTCTGTTGGTGGCTAGAATTTTATATAAGAATTTAAATTGAAAAACTCTAAGTGTGGAATCAAGTGTATTTTTTTGTACCAGTTGATAAACCATGTGCCATGGAATTGGTACATTGAACATCTCCTCCCATTTATTTTGCAACCTGTATGGTGGAGCTGTCTCCATCCTCAGATGAAACTGATATATAGTTCTATTTCTGCCAGTTCCTTTCAGCCAATTAGTATCTTTAATATATGGCAGGCAAACAAGTTCCCTACCTACTCCCTTTACCTCTTGTCTCCTCCCTTTTTGTACCAGTTGATAAACCAGGTAAACAAGTTCCCTACCTACTCCCTTTTCCTCTTGTCTCCTCCCTTTTTGTACCAGTTGATAAACCAGGTAAACAAGTTCCCTACCTACTCCCTTTTCCTCTTGTCTCCTCCCTTTTTGTACCAGTTGATAAACCAGGTAAACAAGTTCCCTACCTACTCCCTTTTCCTCTTGTCTCCTCCCTTTTTGTACCAGTTGATAAACCAGGTAAACAAGTTCCCTACCTACTCCCTTTACCTCTTGTCTCCTCCCTTTTTGTACCAGTTGATAAACCAGGTAAACAAGTTCCCTACCTACTCCCTTTTCCTCTTGTCTCCTCCCTTTTTGTACCAGTTGATAAACCAGGTAAACAAGTTCCCTACCTACTCCCTTTACCTCTTGTCTCCTCCCTTTTTGTACCAGTTGATAAACCAGGTAAACAAGTTCCCTACCTACTCCCTTTTCCTCTTGTCTCCTCCCTTTTTGTACCAGTTGATAAACCAGGTAAACAAGTTCCCTACCTTCTCCCTTTTCCTCTTGTCTCCTCCCTTTTTGTACCAGTTGATAAACCAGGTAAACAAGTTCCCTACCTTCTCCCTTTTCCTCTTGTCTCCTCCATTTCTGTGGTAGGGCTGCAATCAGTCGGTTGTAAGTCTGGATGGAGCAGATATTCACATATATTTTCAATAACTGCATATGTGACATAACTCATAATATCATTAATAAATATAATATTTTTTTTCTTCATTTTTTCCATAAAGAATGGTTTTTATTCATCAATATATTTGAGTTTAACCATAACATTTTATGTAATATTTGTTCTATATTTTCTGGAGGATAAAACTGAAATTGTAACCAGCTTTGTACGGCTTGTTTAAGGAAGGGCGATACTTTAAGCAAAATTTAATTTTCAATTAGTCAGAAATGAGACGTTGTAATCTGTATAAACTCACATTTATTATATAAATAGGTACGTTTAATTTTGTTTGGCTTAGCATACCAAAAAAAATGTTATGTTTTTTGCCCATATGATTTAAGTAGGAGTAGGCAGAGCCAGTCAGTCAACTGTGATAGGACCATGAGTAAGTCAACATTGATAGGACCATTAGTCAGTCAACTGTGATAGGACCATTAGTCAGTCAACATTGATATGACCATTAGTCAGTCAACATTGATATGACCATTAGTCAGTCAACATTGATATGACCATTAGTCAGTCAAAATTGATAGGACCATGAGTAAGTCAACATTGATATGACCATTAGTCAGTCAACATTGATAGGACCATTAGTCAGTCAACATTGATAGGACCATGAGTAAGTCAACATTGATAGGACCATTAGTCAGTCAACATTGATAGGACCATGAGTAAGTCAACATTGATAGGACCATTAGTCAGTCAACATTGATAGGACCATTAGTCAGTCACCTGTGATAGGACCATTAGTCAGTCAACATTGATAGGACCATGAGTAAGTCAACATTGATAGGACCATTAGTCAGTCAACATTGATAGGACCATGAGTAAGTCAACATTGATAGGACCATTAGTCAGTCAACATTGATAGGACCATTAGTCAGTCACCTGTGATAGGACCATTAGTCAGTCAACATTGATAGGACCATGAGTAAGTCAACATTGATAGGACCATTAGTCAGTCAACATTGATAGGACCATTAGTCAGTCAAATGTGATAGGACCATTAGTCAGTCAACATTGATAGGACCATGAGTAAGTCAACATTGATAGGACCATTAGTCAGTCAACATTGATAGGACCATTAGACAGTCAACATTGATAGGACCATTAGTCAGTCAACATTGATAGGACCATTAGTCAGTCAACATTGATAGGACCATGAGTAAGTCAACATTGATAGGACCATTAGTCAGTCAACATTGATTGGACCATTAGTCAGTCAACTGTGATAGGACCATTAGTCAGTCAACATTGATAGGACCATGAGTAAGTCAACATTGATAGGACCATTAGTCAGTCAACATTGATAGGACCATTAGACAGTCAACATTGATAGGACCATTAGTCAGTCAACATTGATAGGACCATTAGTCAGTCAACATTGATAGGACCATTAGTCATTCAACATTGATAGGACCATTAGTCAGTCAACATTGATATGACCATTAGTCAGTCAACATTGATAGGACCATTAGTCAGTCAACATTGATATGACCATTAGTCAGTCAACATTGATAGGACCATTAGTCATTCAACATTGATAGGACCATTAGTCAGTCAGCATTGATATGACCATTAGTCAGTCAACATTGATAGGACCATGAGTAAGTCAACATTGATAGGACCATTAGTCAGTCAACATTGATTGGACCATTAGTCAGTCAACTGTGATAGGACCATTAGTCAGTCAACATTGATAGGACCATGAGTAAGTCAACATTGATAGGACCATTAGTCAGTCAACATTGATAGGACCATTAGACAGTCAACATTGATAGGACCATTAGTCATTCAACATTGATAGGACCATTAGTCAGTCAACATTGATATGACCATTAGTCAGTCAACATTGATAGGACCATTAGTCAGTCAACAATGATAGGACCATTAGTCAGTCAACATTGATAGGACCATTAGTCAGTCAACTGTGATAGGACCATTAGTCAGTCAATATTGATAGGACCATTAGTCATTCAACATTGATATGACCATTTGTCAGTCAACATTGATAGGACCATTAGTCATTCAACATTGATAGGACCATTAGTCAGTAAACATTGATAGGACCATTAGTCAGTCAACATTGATAGGACCATTAGTCAGTCAACATTGATAGGACCATTAGTCAGTCAACATTGATAGGACCATTAGTCAGTCAACATTGATAGGACCATTAGTCAGTCAACATTGATAGGACCATTAGTCAGTCAACATTGATAGGACCATTAGTCAGTCAACAGTGATAGGACCATTAGACAGTCAACAGTGATAGGACCAAAGAGTTAATCAATGTGATTTTTCCATAAATAGACAAGTATTTTCCTCTCCATGGTTGCAGAATTGTTTCTATTTTTGTTAACTATCGATTTAAATGAATTGTGGTCAGTTAATTTAATTTTTGTAGGTGTGAATACCAAGTATGTCTACTTCACCATCCACCCATTTTATTGGTAAACTACAAGGTGGTGTAAACACTGTATTTTAATGATCCAATACATAATACGATCCAATACATACAATACACAATACAATACATACTTGTCATAATTAGGTTTTAGTCCAGAGAGGCTAGAAAAGTGACCAAAATCTTCAATGAGACTGTGCAGGGATCCAGATTGGGGACTAGACTCATCAACATACATTGAGACTCTGCAGGGATCCAGACTAGAGTCATCAACATACATTGAGACTCTGCAGGGATCCAGACTAGAGTCATCAACATACATTGAGACTCTGCAGGGATCCAGACTAGAGTCATCAACATACATTGAGACTCTGCAGGGATCCAGACTAGACTCATCAACATACATTGAGACTCTGCAGGGATCCAGCCTAGACTCATCAACATACATTGAGACTCTGCAGGGATCCAGACTAGACTCATCAACATACATTGAGACTCTGCAGGGATCCAGACTAGACTCATCAACATGCATTGACACTTTTGTTTTTCCCCCTGGATTTCCCTTGTTGTTCTTGTTGGATCTAATTTTAATAGCCAGCATTTCAATGGCCATAATAATATAATTCTGATTTACAAATGAGGCAATCCTGTATAAACTCAGGATCTCACCTTGAGCACTGCTCCTGCAGCCTTTCACCAGCAGTATGATGGTCACCAGCAGGTAGGGAGACCCCACCAGTAGACTACACAGCAGCCTGGGTAGAGACATGGACAACACTGGGACTGCTGGAGATGGAATGGGAGTTGGAACTGCAGTTGGAGAAAGAAAACAATTTAACACTGGAGATGGTGATGGAGAGAGACATGGACAACACTGGAGAGAGACATGGACAACACTGGAGATGGTGCTGGTAGAGACATGGACACCACTGGGATGGTGCTGGGTACAGACATGGACAACACTGGAGATGGTGCTGGTAGAGACATGGACAACACTGGGATGGTGCTGGGCAGAGACATGGACAACACTGGGATGGTGCTGGGCAGAGACATGGACAACACTGGGATGGTGCTGGGCAGAGACATGGACAACACTGGAGATGGTGCTGGTAGAGACATGGACAACACTGGGATGGTGCTGGGTAGAGACATGGACAACACTGGAGATGGAGATGGGCAGAGAGATGGACAACACTGGGATGGTGCTGGGCAGAGAGATGGACAACACTGGAGATGGTGCTGGGCAGAGAGATGGACAACACTGGGATGGTGATGGGCAGAGAGATGGACAACACTGGGATGGTGCTGGGCAGAGAGATGGACAACACTGGGATGGTGCTGGGCAGAGACATGGACAACACTGGAGATGGTGCTGGGCAGAGAGATGGACAACACTGGGATGGTGCTGGGCAGAGAGATGGACAACAATGGGATGGTGCTGTGCAGAGACATGGACAACACTGCTGGGATGGTGCTGGGCAGAGACATGGACAACACTGGGATGATGCTGGGCAGAGACATGGACAACACTGGGATGGTGCTGGGCAGAGACATGGACAACACTGGGATGATGCTGGGCAGAGACATGGACAACACTGGGATGGTGCTGGGCAGAGACATGGACAACAATGGGATGGTGCTGGGCAGAGACATGGACAACACTGGGATGGTGCTGGGTAGAGACATGGACAACACTGGAGATGGTGCTGGGCAGAGAGATGGACAACACTGGAGATGGTGCTGGGCAGAGAGATGGACAACACTGGGATGGTGCTGGGCAGAGACATGGAAAACACTGGGATGGTGCTGGGCAGAGAGATGGACAACACTGGGATGGTGCTGGGCAGAGACATGGACAACACTGGAGATGGTGCTGGGCAGAGAGATGGACAACACTGGAGATGGTGCTGGTAGAGACATGGACAACACTGGAGATGGTGATGGGTAGAGACATGGACAACACTGGAGATGGTGCTGGGCAGAGACATGGACAACACTGGAGTTGGTGCTGGGCAGAGAGATGGACAACACTGGAGATGGTGCTGGGCAGAGAGATGGACAACACTGGAGATGGTGATGGGCAGAGACATGGACAACACTGCTGGGATGGTGCTGGGCAGAGACATGGACAACACTGGAGATGGTGCTGGGCAGAGAGATGGACAACACTAGGATGGTGCTGGGCAGAGAGATGGACAACACTGGGATGGTGCTGGGCAGAGAGATGGACAACACTGGGATGGTGCTGGGCAGAGACATGGACAACAATGGGATGGTGCTGGGCAGAGACATGGACAACACTGGGATGGTGCTTGGCAGAGACATGGACAACACTGGGATGATGCTGGGCAGAGACATGGACAACACTGGGATGATGCTGGGCAGAGACATGGACAACACTGGGATGGTGCTGGGCAGAGACATGGACAACAATGGGATGGTGCTGGGCAGAGACATGGACAACACTGGGATGGTGCTGGGCAGAGAGATGGACAACACTGGGATGGTGCTGGGCAGAGACATGGACAACACTGGAGATGGTGCTGGGCAGAGAGATGGACAACACTGGGATGGTGCTGGGCAGAGAGATGGACAACACTGGGATGGTGCTGGGCAGAGAGATGGACAACACTGAGATGGTGCTGGGCTGAGACATGGACAACAGTGGAGATGGTGCTGGGCAGAGAGATGGACAACACTGGAGATGTTGCTGGTAGAGACATGGACAACACTGAAGATGGTGCTGGGTAGAGACATGGACAACACTGGAGATGGTGATGGGCAGAGACATGGACAACACTGGGATGGTGCTGGGCAGAGACATGGACAACACTGGAGATGGTGCTGGGCAGAGAGATGGACAACACTGGAGATGGTGCTGGGCAGAGAGATGGACAACACTGGAGATGGTGATGGGCAGAGACATGGACAACACTGCTGGGATGGTGCTGGGCAGAGACATGGACAACACTGGAGATGGTGCTGGGCAGAGAGATGGACAACACTGGGATGGTGATGGGCAGAGAGATGGACAACACTGGGATGGTGCTGGGCAGAGAGATGGACAACACTGGGATGGTGCTGGGCAGAGACATGGACAACACTGGAGATGGTGCTGGGCTGAGACATGGACAACACTGGGATGGTGCTGGGCAGAGAGATGGACAACACTGGGATGGTGCTGGGCAGAGACATGGACAACACTGGGATGGTGCTGGGCAGAGACATGGACAACACTGGAGATGGTGCTGGGCAGAGAGATGGACAACACTGGAGATGGTGCTGGGCAGAGACATGGACAACACTGGGATGGTGATGGGCAGAGAGATGGACAACACTGGGATGGTGCTGGGCAGAGAGATGGACAACACTGGGATGGTGCTGGGCAGAGACATGGACAACACTGGAGATGGTGCTGGGCAGAGAGATGGACAACACTGGAGATGGTGCTGGGCAGAGAGATGGACAACACTGGGATGGTGCTGGGCAGAGACATGGACAACACTGGAGATGGTGCTGGGCAGAGAGATGGACAACACTGGGATGGTGCTGGGCAGAGAGATGGACAACACTGGGATGGTGCTGGGCAGAGACATGGACAACACTGGGATGGTGCTGGGCAGAGACATGGACAACACTGGGATGGTACTGGGCAGAGACATGGACAACACTGGGATGGTGCTGGGCAGAGACATGGACAACACTGGGATTGTGCTGGGCAGAGACATGGACAACACTGGGATGGTGCTGGGCAGAGACATGGACAACACTGGAGATGGTGCTGGGCAGAGACATGGACAACACTGGGATGGTGCTGGGCAGAGACATGGACAACACTGGAGATGGTGCTGGGCAGAGAGATGGACAACACTGGGATTTTGCTGGGCAGAGAGATGGACAACACTGGGATGGTGCTGGGCAGAGAGATGGACAACACTGGGATGGTGCTGGGCTGAGACATGGACAACACTGGGATGGTGCTGGGCAAAGACATGGACAACACTGGGATGGTGCTGGGCAGAGACATGGACAACACTGGGATGGTGCTGGGCAGAGACATGGACAACACTGGGATGGTGCTGGGCAGAGACATGGACAACACTGGGATGGTGATGGGCAGAGACATGGACAACACTGGGATGGTGCTGGGCAGAGACATGGACAACACTGGGATGGTGATGGGCAGAGACATGGACAACACTGGGATGGTGCTGGGCAGAGACATGGACAACACTGGGATGGTGCTGGGCAGAGAGATGGACAACACTGGGAAGGTGCTGGGCAGAGACATGGACAACACTGGAGATGGTGCTGGTCAGAGAGATGGACAACACTGGAGATGGTGCTGGGCAGAGACATGGACAACACTGGGATGGTGCTGGGCAGAGACATGGACAACACTGGGATGGTGCTGGGCAGAGACATGGACAACACTGGAGATGGTGATGGGCAGAGACATGGACAACACTGGGATGGTGCTGGGCAGAGACATGGACAACACTGGAGATGGTGCTGGGCAGAGAGATGGACAACACTGGAGATGGTGCTGGGCAGAGAGATGGACAACACTGGGATGGTGCTGGGCAGAGAGATGGACAACACTGGGATGGTGCTGGGCAGAGACATGGACAAAACTGGGATGGTGCTGGGCAGAGACATGGACAACACTGGGATGGTGCTGGGCAGAGACATGGACAACACTGGAGATGGTGATGGGCAGAGACATGGAGAACACTGGGATGGTGCTGGGCAGAGACATGGACAACACTGGAGATGGTGCTGGGCAGAGAGATGGACAACACTGGAGATGGTGCTGGGCAGAGAGATGGACAACACTGGAGATGGTGCTGGGCAGAGACATGGACAACACTGCTGGGATGGTGCTGGGCAGAGACATGGACAACACTGGAGATGGTGCTGGGCAGAGAGATGGACAACACTGGGATGGTGATGGGCAGAGAGATGGACAACACTGGGATGGTGCTGGGCAGAGAGATGGACAACACTGGGATGGTGCTGGGCAGAGACATGGACAACACTGGAGATGGTGCTGGGCAGAGAGATGGACAACACTGGAGATGGTGCTGGGCAGAGACATGGACAACACTAGGATGGTGATGGGCAGAGAGATGGACAACACTGGGATGGTGCTGGGCAGAGACATGGACAACACTGGAGATGGTGCTGGGCAGAGAGATGGACAACACTGGGATGGTGCTGGGCAGAGAGATGGACAACACTGGGATGGTGCTGGGCAGAGACATGGACAACACTGGCATGGGAGATGGACAACACTGGAATGGTGCTGGGCAGAGACATGGACAACACTGGAGATGGTGATGGGCAGAGAGATGGACAACACTGGGATGGTGCTGGGCAGAGACATGGACAACACTGGGATGGTGCTGGGCAGAGACATGGACAACACTGGGATGGTGCTGGGCAGAGACATGGAGAACACTGGAGATGGTGCTGGTCAGAGAGATGGACAACACTGGAGATGGTGATGGGCAGAGAGATGGACAACACTGGGATGGTGCTGGGCAGAGACATGGACAACACTGGGATGGTGCTGGGCAGAGACATGGACAACACTGGGATGGTGCTGGGCAGAGACATGGACAACACTGGGATGGTGATGGGCAGAGACATGGACAACACTGGGATGGTGCTGGGCAGAGACATGGACAACACTGGGATGGTGCTGGGCAGAGAGATGGACAACACTGGGAAGGTGCTGGGCAGAGACATGGACAACACTGGAGATGGTGCTGGGCAGAGACATGGACAACACTGGGATGGTGATGGGCAGAGACATGGACAACACTGGAGATGGTGCTGGGCAGAGAGATGGACAACACTGGAGATGGTGCTGGGCAGAGAGATGGACAACACTGGGATGGTGCTGGGCAGAGAGATGGACAACACTGGGATGGTGCTGGGCAGAGACATGGACAAAACTGGGATGGTGCTGGGCAGAGACATGGACAACACTGGGATGGTGCTGGGCAGAGACATGGACAACACTGGAGATGGTGATGGGCAGAGACATGGAGAACACTGGGATGGTGCTGGGCAGAGACATGGACAACACTGGAGATGGTGCTGGGCAGAGAGATGGACAACACTGGAGATGGTGCTGGGCAGAGAGATGGACAACACTGGAGATGGTGCTGGGCAGAGACATGGACAACACTGCTGGGATGGTGCTGGGCAGAGACATGGACAACACTGGAGATGGTGCTGGGCAGAGAGATGGACAACACTGGGATGGTGATGGGCAGAGAGATGGACAACACTGGGATGGTGCTGGGCAGAGAGATGGACAACACTGGGATGGTGCTGGGCAGAGACATGGACAACACTGGAGATGGTGCTGGGCAGAGAGATGGACAACACTGGAGATGGTGCTGGGCAGAGACATGGACAACACTAGGATGGTGATGGGCAGAGAGATGGACAACACTGGGATGGTGCTGGGCAGAGAGATGGACAACACTGGGATGGTGCTGGGCAGAGAGATGGACAACACTGGGATGGTGCTGGGCAGAGAGATGGACAACACTGGAGATGGTCATGGGCAGAGAGATGGACAACACTGGGATGGTGCTGGGCAGAGACATGGACAACACTGGGATGGTGCTGGGCAGAGACATGGACAACACTGGAGATGGTGCTGGGCAGAGAGATGGACAACACTGGGATGGTGCTGGGCAGAGAGATGGACAACACTGGGATGGTGCTGGGCAGAGACATGGACAACACTGGGATGGTGCTGGGCAGAGACATGGACAACACTGGCATGGGAGATGGACAACACTGGAATGGTGCTGGGCAGAGACATGGACAACACTGGAGATGGTGATGGGCAGAGAGATGGACAACACTGGGATGGTGCTGGGCAGAGACATGGACAACACTGGAGATGGTGATGGGCAGAGACATGGACAACACTGCTGGGATGGTGCTGGGGGGAGACATGGACAACACTGGAGATGGTGATGGGCAGAGAGATGGACAACACTGGAGATGGTGCTGGGCAGAGAGATGGACAACACTGGAGATGGTGATGGGCAGAGACATGGACAACACTGCTGGGATGGTTGCTGGGCAGAGACATGGACAACACTGGAGATGGTGCTGGGCAGAGAGATGGACAACACTGGGATGGTGATGGGTAGAGAGATGGACAACACTGGGATGGTGCTGGGCAGAGAGATGGACAACACTGGGATGGTGCTGGGCAGAGACATGGACAACACTGGAGATGGTGCTGGGCAGAGAGATGGACAACACTGGGATGGTGCTGGGCAGAGACATGGACAACACTGGGATGGTGCTGGGCAGAGACATGGACGACACTGGGATGGTGCTGGGCAGAGACATGGACAACACTGGGATGGTACTGGGCAGAGACATGGACAACACTGGGATGGTGCTTGGCAGAGACATGGACAACACTGGGATTGTGCTGGGCAGAGACATGGACAACACTGGGATGGTGCTGGGCAGAGACATGGACAACACTGGAGATGGTGCTGGGCAGAGAGATGGACAACACTGGAGATGGTGCTGGGCAGAGACATGGACAACACTGGGATAGTGATGGGCAGAGATGGACAACACTGGGATGGTGCTGGGCAGAGAGATGGACAACACTGGGATGGTGCTGGGCAGAGACATGGACAACCCTGGAGATGGTGCTGGGCAGAGAGATGGACAACACTGGAGATGGTGCTGGGCAGAGAGATAGACAACACTGGAGATGGTGATGGGCAGAGACATGGACAACACTGCTGGGATGGTGCTGGGCAGAGACATGGACAACACTGGAGATGGTGCTGGGCAGAGAGATGGACAACACTGGGATGGTGATGGGCAGAGAGATGGACAACACTGGGATGGTGCTGGGCAGAGAGATGGACAACAATTGGATGGTGCTGGGCAGAGACATGGACAACACTGGAGATGGTGCTGGGCAGAGAGATGGACAACACTGGGATGGTGCTGGGCAGAGAGATGGACAACACTGGGATGGTGCTGGGCAGAGACATGGACAACACTGGGATGGTGCTGGGCAGAGACATGGACAACACTGGAGATGGTGCTGGGCAGAGAGATGGACAACACTGGAGATGGTGCTGGGCAGAGACATGGACAACACTGGGATGGTGATGGGCAGAGAGATGGACAACACTGGGATGGTGCTGGGCAGAGAGATGGACAACACTGGGATGGTGCTGGGCAGAGACATGGACAACACTGGAGATGGTGCTGGGCAGAGAGATGGACAACACTGGAGATGGTGCTGGGCAGAGAGATGGACAACACTGGGATGGTGCTGGGCAGAGACATGGACAACACTGAAGATGGTGCTGGGCAGAGAGATGGACAACACTGGGATGGTGCTGGGCAGAGAGATGGACAACACTGGGATGGTGCTGGGCAGAGACATGGACAACACTGGGATGGTGCTGGGCAGAGACATGGACAACACTGGGATGGTACTGGGCAGAGACATGGACAACACTGGGATGGTGCTGGGCAGAGACATGGACAACACTGGGATTGTGCTGGGCAGAGACATGGACAACACTGGGATGGTGCTGGGCAGAGACATGAACAACACTGGAGATGGTGCTGGGCAAAGACATGGACAACACTGGGATGGTGCTGGGCAGAGACATGGACAACACTGGAGATGGTGCTGGGCAGAGAGATGGACAACACTGGGATGGTGCTGGGCAGAGAGATGGACAACACTGGGATGGTGCTGGGCAGAGAGATGGACAACACTGGGGTGGTGCTGGGCTGAGACATGGACAACACTGGGATGGTGCTGGGCAGAGACATGGACAACACTGGGATGGTGCTGGGCAGAGACATGGACAACACTGGGATGGTGCTGGGCAGAGAGATGGACAACACTGGGATGGTGCTGGGCAGAGACATGGACAACACTGGGATGGTGCTGGGCAGAGACATGGACAACACTGGGATGGTGCTGGGCAGAGACATGGACAACACTGGAGATGATGATGGGCAGAGACATGGACAACACTGGGATGGTGCTGGGCAGAGACATGGACAACACTGGAGATGGTGCTGGGCAGAGAGATGGACAACACTGGAGATGGTGCTGGGCAGAGAGATGGACAACACTGGGATGGTGCTGGGCAGAGAGATGGACAACACTGGGATGGTGCTGGGCAGAGACATGGACAACACTGGGATGGTGCTGGGCAGAGACATGGACAACACTGGGATGGTGCTGGGCAGAGACATGGACAACACTGGAGATGGTGATGGGCAGAGACATGGAGAACACTGGGATGGTGCTGGGCAGAGACATGGACAACACTGGAGATGGTGCTGGGCAGAGAGATGGACAACACTGGAGATGGTGCTGGGCAGAGAGATGGACAACACTGGAGATGGTGCTGGGCAGAGACATGGACAACACTGCTGGGATGGTGCTGGGCAGAGACATGGACAACACTGGAGATGGTGCTGGGCAGAGAGATGGACAACACTGGGATGAAGATGGGCAGAGAGATGGACAACACTGGGATGGTGCTGGGCAGAGAGATGGACAACACTGGGATGGTGCTGGGCAGAGACATGGACAACACTGGAGATGGTGCTGGGCAGAGAGATGGACAACACTGGAGATGGTGCTGGGCAGAGACATGGACAACACTGGGATGGTGATGGGCAGAGAGATGGACAACACTGGGATGGTGCTGGGCAGAGAGATGGACAACACTGGGATGGTGCTGGGCAGAGAGATGGACAACACTGGGATGGTGCTGGGCAGAGAGATGGACAACACTGGGATGGTGCTGGGCAGAGACATGGACAACACTGGAGATGGTGCTGGGCAGAGAGATGGACAACACTGGAGATGGTGCTGGGCAGAGACATGGACAACACTGGGATGGTGATGGGCAGAGAGATGGACAACACTGGGATGGTGCTGGGCAGAGAGATGGACAACACTGGGATGGTGCTGGGCAGAGAGATGGACAACACTGGAGATGGTGCTGGGCAGAGACATGGACAACACTGGAGATGGTGCTGGGCAGAGACATGGACAACACTGGAGATGGTGCTGGGCAGAGAGATGGACAACACTGGGATGGTGCTGGGCAGAGAGATGGACAACACTGGGATGGTGCTGGGCAGAGACATGGACAACACTGGCATGGGAGATGGACAACACTGGAATGGTGCTGGGCAGAGAGATGGACAACACTGGAGATGGTGATGGGCAGAGAGATGGACAACACTGGGATGGTGCTGGGCAGAGACATGGACAACACTGGAGATGGTGATGGGCAGAGACATGGACAACACTGCTGGGATGGTGCTGGGGGGAGACATGGACAACACTGGAGATGGTGATGGGCAGAGAGATGGACAACACTGGAGATGGTGCTGGGCAGAGAGATGGACAACACTGGAGATGGTGATGGGCAGAGACATGGACAACACTGCTGGGATGGTTGCTGGGCAGAGACATGGACAACACTGGAGATGGTGCTGGGCAGAGAGATGGACAACACTGGGATGGTGATGGGTAGAGAGATGGACAACACTGGGATGGTGCTGGGCAGAGAGATGGACAACACTGGGATGGTGCTGGGCAGAGACATGGACAACACTGGAGATGGTGCTGGGCAGAGAGATGGACAACACTGGGATGGTGCTGGGCAGAGAGATGGACAACACTGGGATGGTGCTGGGCAGAGACATGGACGACACTGGGGTGGTGCTGGGCAGAGACATGGACAACACTGGGATGGTACTGGGCAGAGACATGGACAACACTGGGATGGTGCTTGGCAGAGACATGGACAACACTGGGATGGTGCTGGGCAGAGACATGGACAACACTGGGATGGTGCTGGGCAGAGACATGGACAACACTGGGATGGTGCTGGGCAGAGACATGGACAACACTGGAGATGGTGCTGGGCAGAGAGATGGACAACACTGGGATGGTGCTGGGCAGAGAGATGGACAACACTGGGATGGTGCTGGGCAGAGAGATGGACAACACTGGGATGGTGCTGGGCTGAGACATGGACAACACTGGGATGGTGCTGGGCAGAGACATGGACAACACTGGGATGGTGCTGGGCAGAGACATGGACAACACTGGGATGGTGCTGGGCAGAGACATGGACAACACTGGGATGGTGCTGGGCAGAGACATGGACAACACTGGGATGGTGATGGGCAGAGACATGGACAACACTGGGATGGTGCTGGGCAGAGACATGGACAACACTGGGATGGTGCTGGGTAGAGACATGGACAACACTGGAGATGGTGCTGGGCAGAGACATGGACAACACTGGGATGGTGCTGGGTAGAGACATGGACAACACTGGAGATGGTGCTGGGCAGAGACATGGACAACACTGGGATGGTGCTTGGCAGAGACATGGACAACACTGGGATGGTGCTGGGCAGAGACATGGACAACACTGGAGATGGTGATGGGCAGAGACATGGACAACACTGGGATGGTGCTGGGCAGAGACATGGACAACACTGGAGATGGTGCTGGGCAGAGAGATGGACAACACTGGAGATGGTGCTGGGCAGAGAGATGGACAACACTGGGATGGTGCTGGGCAGAGAGATGGACAACACTGGGATGGTGCTGGGCAGAGACATGGACAACACTGGGATGGTGCTGGGCAGAGACATGGACAACACTGGGATGGTGCTGGGCAGAGACATGGACAACACTGGAGATGGTGATGGGCAGAGACATGGAGAACACTGGGATGGTGCTGGGCAGAGACATGGACAACACTGGAGATGGTGCTGGGCAGAGACATGGACAACACTGGGATGGTGCTGGGCAGAGAGATGGACAACACTGGAGATGGTGCTGGGCAGAGACATGGACAACACTGGGATGGTGATGGGCAGAGAGATGGACAACACTGGGATGGTGCTGGGCAGAGAGATGGACAACACTGGGATGGTGCTGGGCAGAGAGATGGACAACACTGGAGATGGTCATGGGCAGAGAGATGGACAACACTGGGATGGTGCTGGGCAGAGAGATGGACAACACTGGGATGGTGCTGGGCAGAGACATGGACAACACTGGCATGGGAGATGGACAACACTGGAATGGTGCTGGGCAGAGACATGGACAACACTGGAGATGGTGATGGGCAGAGAGATGGACAACACTGGGATGGTGCTGGGCAGAGACATGGACAACACTGGAGATGGTGATGGGCAGAGACATGGACAACACTGGAGATGGTGCTGGGCAGAGAGATGGACAACACTGGGATGGTGCTGGGCAGAGAGATGGACAACACTGGGATGGTGCTGGGCAGAGACATGGACAACACTGGCATGGGAGATGGACAACACTGGAATGGTGCTGGGCAGAGACATGGACAACACTGGAGATGGTGATGGGCAGAGAGATGGACAACACTGGGATGGTGCTGGGCAGAGACATGGACAACACTGGAGATGGTGATGGGCAGAGACATGGACAACACTGCTGGGATGGTGCTGGGGGGAGACATGGACAACACTGGAGATGGTGATGGGCAGAGAGATGGACAACACTGGAGATGGTGCTGGGCAGAGAGATGGACAACACTGGAGATGGTGATGGGCAGAGACATGGACAACACTGGGATGGTGATGGGTAGAGATATGGACAACACTGGGATGGTGCTGGGCAGAGAGATGGACAACACTGGGATGGTGCTGGGCAGAGACATGGACAACACTGGAGATGGTGCTGGGCAGAGAGATGGACAACACTGGGATGGTGCTGGGCAGAGACATGGACAACACTGGGATGGTGCTGGGCAGAGACATGGGCGACACTGGGATGGTGCTGGGCAGAGACATGGACAGCACTGGGATGGTACTGGGCAGAGACATGGACAACACTGGGATGGTGCTTGGCAGAGACATGGACAACACTGGGATTGTGCTGGGCAGAGACATGGACAACACTGGGATGGTGCTGGGCAGAGACATGGACAACACTGGAGATGGTGCTGGGCAGAGAGATGGACAACACTGGAGATGGTGCTGGGCAGAGACATGGACAACACTGGAGATGGTGCTGGGCAGAGAGATGGACAACACTGGGATGGTGCTGGGCAGAGACATGGACAACACTGGGATGGTGCTGGGCAGAGACATGGGCGACACTGGGATGGTGCTGGGCAGAGACATGGACAGCACTGGGATGGTACTGGGCAGAGACATGGACAACACTGGGATGGTGCTTGGCAGAGACATGGACAACACTGGGATTGTGCTGGGCAGAGACATGGACAACACTGGGATGGTGCTGGGCAGAGACATGGACAACACTGGAGATGGTGCTGGGCAGAGAGATGGACAACACTGGAGATGGTGCTGGGCAGAGACATGGACAACACTGGGATAGTGATGGGCAGAGATGGACAACACTGGGATGGTGCTGGGCAGAGAGATGGACAACACTGGGATGGTGCTGGGCAGAGACATGGACAACACTGGAGATGGTGCTGGGCAGAGAGATGGACAACACTGGAGATGGTGCTGGGCAGAGAGATGGACAAAACTGGAGATGGTCATGGGCAGAGACATGGACAACACTGGGATGGTGCTGGGCAGAGACATGGACAACACTGGGATGGTGCTGGGCAGAGAGATGGACAACACTGGGATGTTGCTGGGCAGAGACATGGACAACACTGGAGATGGTGCTGGGCAGAGACATGGACAACACTGGAGATGGTGCTGGGCAGAGACATGGACAACACTGGAGATGGTGCTGGGCAGAGAGATGGACAACACTGGGATGGTGATGGGTAGAGAGATGGACAACACTGGGATGGTGCTGGGCAGAGAGATGGACAACACTGGGATGGTGCTGGGCAGAGACATGGACAACACTGGAGATGGTGCTGGGCAGAGAGATGGACAACACTGGGATGGTGCTGGGCAGAGAGATGGACAACACTGGGATGGTGCTGGGCAGAGACATGGACGACACTGGGATGGTGCTGGGCAGAGACATGGACAACACTGGGATGGTACTGGGCAGAGACATGGACAACACTGGGATGGTGCTTGGCAGAGACATGGACAACACTGGGATGGTGCTGGGCAGAGACATGGACAACACTGGGATGGTGCTGGGCAGAGACATGGACAACACTGGGATGGTGCTGGGCAGAGACATGGACAACACTGGAGATGGTGCTGGGCAGAGAGATGGACAACACTTGGATGGTGCTGGGCAGAGAGATGGACAACACTGGGATGGTGCTGGGCAGAGAGATGGACAACACTGGGATGGTGCTGGGCTGAGACATGGACAACACTGGGATGGTGCTGGGCATAGACATGGACAACACTGGGATGGTGCTGGGCAGAGACATGGACAACACTGGGATGGTGCTGGGCAGAGACATGGACAACACTGGGATGGTGCTGGGCAGAGACATGGACAACACTGGGATGGTGATGGGCAGAGACATGGACAACACTGGGATGGTGCTGGGCAGAGACATGGACAACACTGGGATGGTGCTGGGCAGAGAGATGGACAACACTGGGATGGTGCTGGGCAGATACATGGACAACACTGGAGATGGTGCTGGGCAGAGAGATGGACAACACTGGGATGGTGCTGGGCAGAGACATGGACAACACTGGGATGGTGCTGGGCAGAGAGATGGACAACACTGGAGATGGTGCTGGGCAGAGACATGGACAACACTGGGATGGTGCTGGGCAGAGACATGGACAACACTGGAGATGGTGCTGGGCAGAGAGATGGACAACACTGGAGATGGTGCTGGGCAGAGAGATGGACAACACTGGGATGGTGATGGGTAGAGAGATGGACAACACTGGGATGGTGCTGGGCAGAGAGATGGACAACACTGGGATGGTGCTGGGCAGAGACATGGACAACACTGGAGATGGTGCTGGGCAGAGAGATGGACAACACTGGGATGGTGCTGGGCAGAGAGATGGACAACACTGGGATGGTGCTGGGCAGAGACATGGACGACACTGGGATGGTGCTGGGCAGAGACATGGACAACACTGGGATGGTACTGGGCAGAGACATGGACAACACTGGGATGGTGCTTGGCAGAGACATGGACAACACTGGGATGGTGCTGGGCAGAGACATGGACAACACTGGGATGGTGCTGGGCAGAGACATGGACAACACTGGGATGGTGCTGGGCAGAGACATGGACAACACTGGAGATGGTGCTGGGCAGAGAGATGGACAACACTGGGATGGTGCTGGGCAGAGAGATGGACAACACTGGGATGGTGCTGGGCAGAGAGATGGACAACACTGGGATGGTGCTGGGCTGAGACATGGACAACACTGGGATGGTGCTGGGCAGAGACATGGACAACACTGGGATGGTGCTGGGCAGAGACATGGACAACACTGGGATGGTGCTGGGCAGAGACATGGACAACACTGGGATGGTGCTGGGCAGAGACATGGACAACACTGGGATGGTGATGGGCAGAGACATGGACAACACTGGGATGGTGCTGGGCAGATACATGGACAACACTGGGATGGTGCTGGGCAGAGAGATGGACAACACTGGGATGGTGCTGGGCAGATACATGGACAACACTGGAGATGATGATGGGCAGAGACATGGACAACACTGGGATGGTGCTGGGCAGAGACATGGACAACACTGGAGATGGTGCTGGGCAGAGAGATGGACAACACTGGAGATGGTGCTGGGCAGAGAGATGGACAACACTGGGATGGTGCTGGGCAGAGAGATGGACAACACTGGGATGGTGCTGGGCAGAGACATGGACAACACTGGGATGGTGCTGGGCAGAGACATGGACAACACTGGGATGGTGCTGGGCAGAGACATGGACAACACTGGAGATGGTGATGGGCAGAGACATGGAGAACACTGGGATGGTGCTGGGCAGAGACATGGACAACACTGGAGATGGTGCTGGGCAGAGAGATGGACAACACTGGAGATGGTGCTGGGCAGAGAGATGGACAACACTGGAGATGGTGCTGGGCAGAGACATGGACAACACTGCTGGGATGGTGCTGGGCAGAGACATGGACAACACTGGAGATGGTGCTGGGCAGAGAGATGGACAACACTGGGATGGTGATGGGCAGAGAGATGGACAACACTGGGATGGTGCTGGGCAGAGAGATGGACAACACTGGGATGGTGCTGGGCAGAGACATGGACAACACTGGAGATGGTGTTGGGCAGAGAGATGGACAACACTGGGATGGTGCTGGGCAGAGAGATGGACAACACTGGGATGGTGCTGGGCAGAGACATGGACGACACTGGGATGGTGCTGGGCAGAGACATGGACAACACTGGGATGGTACTGGGCAGAGACATGGACAACACTGGGATGGTGCTTGGCAGAGACATGGACAACACTGGGATGGTGCTGGTCAGAGACATGGACAACACTGGGATGGTGCTGGGCAGAGACATGGACAACACTGGGATGGTGCTGGGCAGAGACATGGACAACACTGGAGATGGTGCTGGGCAGAGAGATGGACAACACTTGGATGGTGCTGGGCAGAGAGATGGACAACACTGGGATGGTGCTGGGCAGAGAGATGGACAACACTGGGATGGTGCTGGGCTGAGACATGGACAACACTGGGATGGTGCTGGGCATAGACATGGACAACACTGGGATGGTGCTGGGCAGAGACATGGACAACACTGGGATGGTGCTGGGCAGAGACATGGACAACACTGGAGATGGTGATGGGCAGAGACATGGACAACACTGGAGATGGTGCTGGGCAGAGAGATGGACAACACTGGGATGGTGCTGGGCAGAGACATGGACAACACTGGCATGGGAGATGGACAACACTGGAATGGTGCTGGGCAGAGACATGGACAACACTGGAGATGGTGATGGGCAGAGAGATGGACAACACTGGGATGGTGCTGGGCAGAGACATGGACAACACTGGAGATGGTGATGGGCAGAGACATGGACAACACTGATGGGATGGTGCTGGGGGGAGACATGGACAACACTGGAGATGGTGATGGGCAGAGAGATGGACAACACTGGAGATGGTGCTGGGCAGAGAGATGGACAACACTGGAGATGGTGATGGGCAGAGACATGGACAACACTGCTGGGATGGTTGCTGGGCAGAGACATGGACAACACTGGAGATGGTGCTGGGCAGAGAGATGGACAACACTGGGATGGTGATGGGTAGAGATATGGACAACACTGGGATGGTGCTGGGCAGAGAGATGGACAACACTGGGATGGTGCTGGGCAGAGACATGGACAACACTGGAGATGGTGCTGGGCAGAGAGATGGACAACACTGGGATGGTGCTGGGCAGAGACATGGACAACACTGGGATGGTGCTGGGCAGAGACATGGGCGACACTGGGATGGTGCTGGGCAGAGACATGGACAGCACTGGGATGGTACTGGGCAGAGACATGGACAACACTGGGATGGTGCTTGGCAGAGACATGGACAACACTGGGATTGTGCTGGGCAGAGACATGGACAACACTGGGATGGTGCTGGGCAGAGACATGGACAACACTGGAGATGGTGCTGGGCAGAGAGATGGACAACACTGGAGATGGTGCTGGGCAGAGACATGGACAACACTGGGATAGTGATGGGCAGAGATGGACAACACTGGGATGGTGCTGGGCAGAGAGATGGACAACACTGGGATGGTGCTGGGCAGAGACATGGACAACACTGGAGATGGTGCTGGGCAGAGAGATGGACAACACTGGAGATGGTGCTGGGCAGAGAGATGGACAAAACTGGAGATGGTCATGGGCAGAGACATGGACAACACTGGGATGGTGCTGGGCAGAGACATGGACAACACTGGGATGGTGCTGGGCAGAGAGATGGACAACACTGGGATGTTGCTGGGCAGAGACATGGACAACACTGGAGATGGTGCTGGGCAGAGACATGGACAACACTGGAGATGGTGCTGGGCAGAGACATGGACAACACTGGAGATGGTGCTGGGCAGAGAGATGGACAACACTGGGATGGTGATGGGTAGAGAGATGGACAACACTGGGATGGTGCTGGGCAGAGAGATGGACAACACTGGGATGGTGCTGGGCAGAGACATGGACAACACTGGAGATGGTGCTGGGCAGAGAGATGGACAACACTGGGATGGTGCTGGGCAGAGAGATGGACAACACTGGGATGGTGCTGGGCAGAGACATGGACGACACTGGGATGGTGCTGGGCAGAGACATGGACAACACTGGGATGGTACTGGGCAGAGACATGGACAACACTGGGATGGTGCTTGGCAGAGACATGGACAACACTGGGATGGTGCTGGGCAGAGACATGGACAACACTGGGATGGTGCTGGGCAGAGACATGGACAACACTGGGATGGTGCTGGGCAGAGACATGGACAACACTGGAGATGGTGCTGGGCAGAGAGATGGACAACACTTGGATGGTGCTGGGCAGAGAGATGGACAACACTGGGATGGTGCTGGGCAGAGAGATGGACAACACTGGGATGGTGCTGGGCTGAGACATGGACAACACTGGGATGGTGCTGGGCATAGACATGGACAACACTGGGATGGTGCTGGGCAGAGACATGGACAACACTGGGATGGTGCTGGGCAGAGACATGGACAACACTGGGATGGTGCTGGGCAGAGACATGGACAACACTGGGATGGTGATGGGCAGAGACATGGACAACACTGGGATGGTGCTGGGCAGAGACATGGACAACACTGGGATGGTGCTGGGCAGAGAGATGGACAACACTGGGATGGTGCTGGGCAGATACATGGACAACACTGGAGATGGTGCTGGGCAGAGAGATGGACAACACTGGAGATGGTGCTGGGCAGAGACATGGACAACACTGGGATGGTGATGGGCAGAGAGATGGACAACACTGGGATGGTGCTGGGCAGAGAGATGGACAACACTGGGATGGTGCTGGGCAGAGAGATGGACAACACTGGAGATGGTGCTGGGCAGAGACATGGACAACACTGGAGATGGTGCTGGGCAGAGACATGGACAACACTGGAGATGGTGCTGGGCAGAGAGATGGACAACACTGGGATGGTGCTGGGCAGAGAGATGGACAACACTGGGATGGTGCTGGGCAGAGACATGGACAACACTGGCATGGGAGATGGACAACACTGGAATGGTGCTGGGCAGAGAGATGGACAACACTGGAGATGGTGATGGGCAGAGAGATGGACAACACTGGGATGGTGCTGGGCAGAGACATGGACAACACTGGAGATGGTGATGGGCAGAGACATGGACAACACTGCTGGGATGGTGCTGGGGGGAGACATGGACAACACTGGAGATGGTGATGGGCAGAGAGATGGACAACACTGGAGATGGTGCTGGGCAGAGAGATGGACAACACTGGAGATGGTGATGGGCAGAGACATGGACAACACTGCTGGGATGGTTGCTGGGCAGAGACATGGACAACACTGGAGATGGTGCTGGGCAGAGAGATGGACAACACTGGGATGGTGATGGGTAGAGAGATGGACAACACTGGGATGGTGCTGGGCAGAGAGATGGACAACACTGGGATGGTGCTGGGCAGAGACATGGACAACACTGGAGATGGTGCTGGGCAGAGAGATGGACAACACTGGGATGGTGCTGGGCAGAGAGATGGACAACACTGGGATGGTGCTGGGCAGAGACATGGACGACACTGGGGTGGTGCTGGGCAGAGACATGGACAACACTGGGATGGTACTGGGCAGAGACATGGACAACACTGGGATGGTGCTTGGCAGAGACATGGACAACACTGGGATGGTGCTGGGCAGAGACATGGACAACACTGGGATGGTGCTGGGCAGAGACATGGACAACACTGGGATGGTGCTGGGCAGAGACATGGACAACACTGGAGATGGTGCTGGGCAGAGAGATGGACAACACTGGGATGGTGCTGGGCAGAGAGATGGACAACACTGGGATGGTGCTGGGCAGAGAGATGGACAACACTGGGATGGTGCTGGGCTGAGACATGGACAACACTGGGATGGTGCTGGGCAGAGACATGGACAACACTGGGATGGTGCTGGGCAGAGACATGGACAACACTGGGATGGTGCTGGGCAGAGACATGGACAACACTGGGATGGTGCTGGGCAGAGACATGGACAACACTGGGATGGTGATGGGCAGAGACATGGACAACACTGGGATGGTGCTGGGCAGAGACATGGACAACACTGGGATGGTGCTGGGTAGAGACATGGACAACACTGGAGATGGTGCTGGGCAGAGACATGGACAACACTGGGATGGTGCTGGGTAGAGACATGGACAACACTGGAGATGGTGCTGGGCAGAGACATGGACAACACTGGGATGGTGCTTGGCAGAGACATGGACAACACTGGGATGGTGCTGGGCAGAGACATGGACAACACTGGAGATGGTGATGGGCAGAGACATGGACAACACTGGGATGGTGCTGGGCAGAGACATGGACAACACTGGAGATGGTGCTGGGCAGAGAGATGGACAACACTGGAGATGGTGCTGGGCAGAGAGATGGACAACACTGGGATGGTGCTGGGCAGAGAGATGGACAACACTGGGATGGTGCTGGGCAGAGACATGGACAACACTGGGATGGTGCTGGGCAGAGACATGGACAACACTGGGATGGTGCTGGGCAGAGACATGGACAACACTGGAGATGGTGATGGGCAGAGACATGGAGAACACTGGGATGGTGCTGGGCAGAGACATGGACAACACTGGAGATGGTGCTGGGCAGAGACATGGACAACACTGGGATGGTGCTGGGCAGAGACATGGACAACACTGGAGATGGTGATGGGCAGAGACATGGACGACACTGGGATGGTGCTGGGCAGAGACATGGACAACACTGGGATGGTACTGGGCAGAGACATGGACAACACTGGGATGGTGCTTGGCAGAGACATGGACAACACTGGGATGGTGCTGGTCAGAGACATGGACAACACTGGGATGGTGCTGGGCAGAGACATGGACAACACTGGGATGGTGCTGGGCAGAGACATGGACAACACTGGAGATGGTGCTGGGCAGAGAGATGGACAACACTTGGATGGTGCTGGGCAGAGAGATGGACAACACTGGGATGGTGCTGGGCAGAGAGATGGACAACACTGGGATGGTGCTGGGCTGAGACATGGACAACACTGGGATGGTGCTGGGCATAGACATGGACAACACTGGGATGGTGCTGGGCAGAGACATGGACAACACTGGGATGGTGCTGGGCAGAGACATGGACAACACTGGAGATGGTGATGGGCAGAGACATGGACAACACTGGAGATGGTGCTGGGCAGAGAGATGGACAACACTGGGATGGTGCTGGGCAGAGACATGGACAACACTGGCATGGGAGATGGACAACACTGGAATGGTGCTGGGCAGAGACATGGACAACACTGGAGATGGTGATGGGCAGAGAGATGGACAACACTGGGATGGTGCTGGGCAGAGACATGGACAACACTGGAGATGGTGATGGGCAGAGACATGGACAACACTGATGGGATGGTGCTGGGGGGAGACATGGACAACACTGGAGATGGTGATGGGCAGAGAGATGGACAACACTGGAGATGGTGCTGGGCAGAGAGATGGACAACACTGGAGATGGTGATGGGCAGAGACATGGACAACACTGCTGGGATGGTTGCTGGGCAGAGACATGGACAACACTGGAGATGGTGCTGGGCAGAGAGATGGACAACACTGGGATGGTGATGGGTAGAGATATGGACAACACTGGGATGGTGCTGGGCAGAGAGATGGACAACACTGGGATGGTGCTGGGCAGAGACATGGACAACACTGGAGATGGTGCTGGGCAGAGAGATGGACAACACTGGGATGGTGCTGGGCAGAGACATGGACAACACTGGGATGGTGCTGGGCAGAGACATGGGCGACACTGGGATGGTGCTGGGCAGAGACATGGACAGCACTGGGATGGTACTGGGCAGAGACATGGACAACACTGGGATGGTGCTTGGCAGAGACATGGACAACACTGGGATTGTGCTGGGCAGAGACATGGACAACACTGGGATGGTGCTGGGCAGAGACATGGACAACACTGGAGATGGTGCTGGGCAGAGAGATGGACAACACTGGAGATGGTGCTGGGCAGAGACATGGACAACACTGGGATAGTGATGGGCAGAGATGGACAACACTGGGATGGTGCTGGGCAGAGAGATGGACAACACTGGGATGGTGCTGGGCAGAGACATGGACAACACTGGAGATGGTGCTGGGCAGAGAGATGGACAACACTGGAGATGGTGCTGGGCAGAGAGATGGACAAAACTGGAGATGGTCATGGGCAGAGACATGGACAACACTGGGATGGTGCTGGGCAGAGACATGGACAACACTGGGATGGTGCTGGGCAGAGAGATGGACAACACTGGGATGTTGCTGGGCAGAGACATGGACAACACTGGAGATGGTGCTGGGCAGAGACATGGACAACACTGGAGATGGTGCTGGGCAGAGACATGGACAACACTGGAGATGGTGCTGGGCAGAGAGATGGACAACACTGGGATGGTGATGGGTAGAGAGATGGACAACACTGGGATGGTGCTGGGCAGAGAGATGGACAACACTGGGATGGTGCTGGGCAGAGACATGGACAACACTGGAGATGGTGCTGGGCAGAGAGATGGACAACACTGGGATGGTGCTGGGCAGAGAGATGGACAACACTGGGATGGTGCTGGGCAGAGACATGGACGACACTGGGATGGTGCTGGGCAGAGACATGGACAACACTGGGATGGTACTGGGCAGAGACATGGACAACACTGGGATGGTGCTTGGCAGAGACATGGACAACACTGGGATGGTGCTGGGCAGAGACATGGACAACACTGGGATGGTGCTGGGCAGAGACATGGACAACACTGGGATGGTGCTGGGCAGAGACATGGACAACACTGGAGATGGTGCTGGGCAGAGAGATGGACAACACTTGGATGGTGCTGGGCAGAGAGATGGACAACACTGGGATGGTGCTGGGCAGAGAGATGGACAACACTGGGATGGTGCTGGGCTGAGACATGGACAACACTGGGATGGTGCTGGGCATAGACATGGACAACACTGGGATGGTGCTGGGCAGAGACATGGACAACACTGGGATGGTGCTGGGCAGAGACATGGACAACACTGGGATGGTGCTGGGCAGAGACATGGACAACACTGGGATGGTGATGGGCAGAGACATGGACAACACTGGGATGGTGCTGGGCAGAGACATGGACAACACTGGGATGGTGCTGGGCAGAGAGATGGACAACACTGGGATGGTGCTGGGCAGATACATGGACAACACTGGAGATGGTGCTGGGCAGAGAGATGGACAACACTGGGATGGTGCTGGGCAGAGACATGGACAACACTGGGATGGTGCTGGGCAGAGAGATGGACAACACTGGAGATGGTGCTGGGCAGAGACATGGACAACACTGGGATGGTGCTGGGCAGAGACATGGACAACACTGGAGATGGTGCTGGGCAGAGAGATGGACAACACTGGAGATGGTGCTGGGCAGAGAGATGGACAACACTGGGATGGTGATGGGTAGAGAGATGGACAACACTGGGATGGTGCTGGGCAGAGAGATGGACAACACTGGGATGGTGCTGGGCAGAGACATGGACAACACTGGAGATGGTGCTGGGCAGAGAGATGGACAACACTGGGATGGTGCTGGGCAGAGAGATGGACAACACTGGGATGGTGCTGGGCAGAGACATGGACGACACTGGGATGGTGCTGGGCAGAGACATGGACAACACTGGGATGGTACTGGGCAGAGACATGGACAACACTGGGATGGTGCTTGGCAGAGACATGGACAACACTGGGATGGTGCTGGGCAGAGACATGGACAACACTGGGATGGTGCTGGGCAGAGACATGGACAACACTGGGATGGTGCTGGGCAGAGACATGGACAACACTGGAGATGGTGCTGGGCAGAGAGATGGACAACACTGGGATGGTGCTGGGCAGAGAGATGGACAACACTGGGATGGTGCTGGGCAGAGAGATGGACAACACTGGGATGGTGCTGGGCTGAGACATGGACAACACTGGGATGGTGCTGGGCAGAGACATGGACAACACTGGGATGGTGCTGGGCAGAGACATGGACAACACTGGGATGGTGCTGGGCAGAGACATGGACAACACTGGGATGGTGCTGGGCAGAGACATGGACAACACTGGGATGGTGATGGGCAGAGACATGGACAACACTGGGATGGTGCTGGGCAGATACATGGACAACACTGGGATGGTGCTGGGCAGAGAGATGGACAACACTGGGATGGTGCTGGGCAGATACATGGACAACACTGGAGATGATGATGGGCAGAGACATGGACAACACTGGGATGGTGCTGGGCAGAGACATGGACAACACTGGAGATGGTGCTGGGCAGAGAGATGGACAACACTGGAGATGGTGCTGGGCAGAGAGATGGACAACACTGGGATGGTGCTGGGCAGAGAGATGGACAACACTGGGATGGTGCTGGGCAGAGACATGGACAACACTGGGATGGTGCTGGGCAGAGACATGGACAACACTGGGATGGTGCTGGGCAGAGACATGGACAACACTGGAGATGGTGATGGGCAGAGACATGGAGAACACTGGGATGGTGCTGGGCAGAGACATGGACAACACTGGAGATGGTGCTGGGCAGAGAGATGGACAACACTGGAGATGGTGCTGGGCAGAGAGATGGACAACACTGGAGATGGTGCTGGGCAGAGACATGGACAACACTGCTGGGATGGTGCTGGGCAGAGACATGGACAACACTGGAGATGGTGCTGGGCAGAGAGATGGACAACACTGGGATGGTGATGGGCAGAGAGATGGACAACACTGGGATGGTGCTGGGCAGAGAGATGGACAACACTGGGATGGTGCTGGGCAGAGACATGGACAACACTGGAGATGGTGTTGGGCAGAGAGATGGACAACACTGGGATGGTGCTGGGCAGAGAGATGGACAACACTGGGATGGTGCTGGGCAGAGACATGGACGACACTGGGATGGTGCTGGGCAGAGACATGGACAACACTGGGATGGTACTGGGCAGAGACATGGACAACACTGGGATGGTGCTTGGCAGAGACATGGACAACACTGGGATGGTGCTGGTCAGAGACATGGACAACACTGGGATGGTGCTGGGCAGAGACATGGACAACACTGGGATGGTGCTGGGCAGAGACATGGACAACACTGGAGATGGTGCTGGGCAGAGAGATGGACAACACTTGGATGGTGCTGGGCAGAGAGATGGACAACACTGGGATGGTGCTGGGCAGAGAGATGGACAACACTGGGATGGTGCTGGGCTGAGACATGGACAACACTGGGATGGTGCTGGGCATAGACATGGACAACACTGGGATGGTGCTGGGCAGAGACATGGACAACACTGGGATGGTGCTGGGCAGAGACATGGACAACACTGGGATGGTGCTGGGCAGAGACATGGACAACACTGGGATGGTGATGGGCAGAGACATGGACAACACTGGGATGGTGCTGGGCAGAGACATGGACAACACTGGGATGGTGCTGGGCAGAGAGATGGACAACACTGGGATGGTGCTGGGCAGAGACATGGACAACACTGGAGATGGTGCTGGGCAGAGAGATGGACAACACTGGAGATGGTGCTGGGCAGAGAGATGGACAACACTGGGATGGTGATGGGTAGAGAGATGGACAACACTGGGACGGTGCTGGGCAGAGAGATGGACAACACTGGGATGGTGCTGGGCAGAGACATGGACAACACTGGAGATTGTGCTGGGCAGAGAGATGGACAACACTGGGATGGTGCTGGGCAGAGAGATGGACAACACTGGGATGGTGCTGGGCAGAGACATGGACGACACTGGGATGGTGCTGGGCAGAGACATGGACAACACTGGGATGGTACTGGGCAGAGACATGGACAACACTGGGATGGTGCTTGGCAGAGACATGGACAACACTGGGATGGTGCTGGGCAGAGACATGGACAACACTGGGATGGTGCTGGGCAGAGACATGGACAACACTGGGATGGTGCTGGGCAGAGACATGGACAACACTGGAGATGGTGCTGGGCAGAGAGATGGACAACACTGGAGATGGTGCTGGGCAGAGAGATGGACAACACTGGAGATGGTGCTGGGCAGAGAGATGGACAACACTGGGATGGTGCTGGGCAGAGAGATGGACAACACTGGCATGGTGCTGGGCAGAGACATGGACAACACTGGGATGGTGCTGGGCAGAGACATGGACAACACTGGGATGGTGCTGGGCAGAGACATGGACAACACTGGAGATGGTGATGGGCAGAGACATGGAGAACACTGGGATGGTGCTGGGCAGAGAGATGGACAACACTGGCATGGTGCTGGGCAGAGACATGGACAACACTGGGATGGTGCTGGGCAGAGACATGGACAACACTGGGATGGTGCTGGGCAGAGACATGGACAACACTGGAGATGGTGATGGGCAGAGACATGGAGAACACTGGGATGGTGCTGGGCAGAGACATGGACAACACTGGAGATGGTGCTGGGCAGAGAGATGGACAACACTGGAGATGGTGCTGGGCAGAGAGATGGACAACACTGGAGATGGTGCTGGGCAGAGACATGGACAACACTGCTGGGATGGTGCTGGGCAGAGACATGGACAACACTGGAGATGGTGCTGGGCAGAGAGATGGACAACACTGGGATGGTGATGGGCAGAGAGATGGACAACACTGGGATGGTGCTGGGCAGAGAGATGGACAACACTGGGATGGTGCTGGGCAGAGACATGGACAACACTGGAGATGGTGTTGGGCAGAGAGATGGACAACACTGGAGATGGTGCTGGGCAGAGACATGGACAACACTGGGATGGTGATGGGCAGAGAGATGGACAACACTGGGATGGTGCTGGGCAGAGAGATGGACAACACTGGGATGGTGCTGGGCAGAGAGATGGACAACACTGGGATGGTGCTGGGCAGAGAGATGGACAACACTGGGATGGTGCTGGGCAGAGACATGGACAACACTGGGATGGTGCTGGGCAGAGACATGGACAACACTGGCATGGGAGATGGACAACACTGGAATGGTGCTGGGCAGAGACATGGACAACACTGGCATGGGAGATGGACAACACTGGAATGGTGCTGGGCAGAGACATGGACAACACTGGGATGGTGCTGGGCAGAGACATGGACAACACTGGCATGGGAGATGGACAACACTGGAATGGTGCTGGGCAGAGACATGGACAACACTGGAGATGGTGATGGGCAGAGACATGGACAACACTGCTGGGATGGTGCTGGGGGGAGACATGGACAACACTGGAGATGGTGTTGGGCAGAGAGATGGACAACACTGGAGATGGTGCTGGGCAGAGAGATGGACAACACTGGAGATGGTGATGGGCAGAGACATGGACAACACTGCTGGGATGGTTGCTGGGCAGAGACATGGACAACACTGGAGATGGTGCTGGGCAGAGAGATGGACAACACTGGGATGGTGATGGGTAGAGAGATGGACAACACTGGGATGGTGCTGGGCAGAGAGATGGACAACACTGGGATGGTGCTGGGCAGAGACATGGACAACACTGGAGATGGTGCTGGGCAGAGAGATGGACAACACTGGGATGGTGCTGGGCAGAGAGATGGACAACACTGGGATGGTGCTGGGCAGAGACATGGACGACACTGGGATGGTGCTGGGCAGAGACATGGACAACACTGGGATGGTACTGGGCAGAGACATGGACAACACTGGGATGGTGCTTGGCAGAGACATGGACAACACTGGGATTGTGCTGGGCAGAGACATGGACAACACTGGGATGGTGCTGGGCAGAGACATGGACAACACTGGAGATGGTGCTGGGCAGAGAGATGGACAACACTGGGATGGTGCTGGGCAGAGAGATGGACAACACTGGGATGGTGCTGGGCAGAGACATGGACAACACTGGAGATGGTGCTGGGCAGAGAGATGGACAACACTGGGATGGTGCTGGGCAGAGACATGGACAACACTGGAGATGGTGCTGGGCAGAGAGATGGACAACACTGGAGATGGTGCTGGGCAGAGAGATGGACAAAACTGGAGATGGTCATGGGCAGAGACATGGACAACACTGGGATGGTGCTGGGCAGAGACATGGACAACACTGGGATGGTGCTGGGCAGAGAGATGGACAACACTGGGATGTTGCTGGGCAGAGACATGGACAACACTGGAGATGGTGCTGGGCAGAGACATGGACAACACTGGAGATGGTGCTGGGCAGAGACATGGACAACACTGGAGATGGTGCTGGGCAGAGACATGGACAACACTGGGATGGTGCTGGGCAGAGAGATGGACAACACTGGAGATGGTGCTGGGTAGAGACATGGACAACACTGGGATGGTGCTGGGCAGAGACATGGACAAAACTGGAGATGGTGCTGGGCAGAGAGATGGTCAACACTGGGATGGTGCTGGGCAGAGAGATGGACAACACTGGGATGGTGCTGGGCAGAGAGATGGACAACACTGGAGATGGTGCTGGGCAGAGAGATGGACAACACTGGGATGGTGCTGGGCAGAGACATGGACAACACTGGGATGGTGCTGGGCAGATAGATGGACAACACTGGAGATGGTGATGGGTAGAGACATGGACTGGGAATGGGAGACATGAATGGAATGGGAGTTGGAACTGCAGTTGGAGGAAGATTGAATAAACCCCCAGTGCAATCAGCTAACATGCAATCAATGGAAAATAAAATTGATGACCTACGAGGAAGATGAAACTACCAACGGGACATTAAAACTGTAATATCTTCTGCTTCATCGAGTCGTGGCTGAACGACGACATGACCAACATACAGCGGGATCGTTACACGCTGTATCAGCAGGATAGAACAGCAGAGTCTGGTAAGACAAGGGGGGAGGGGTCGAACTATGTATATTTGTAAACAACAGCTGGTGTACGATATCTAAGGAAGTCTCGAGGTTTTGCTCGCCTGAGGTAGAGTATCTCATGATAAGCTGTAGCCCACACTATCTACCTAGAGAGTTTACATCTGTATCTGTCTACATGCCAGCACAGACCGATGCACTAAGACCACACTCAATGACTTGTATTACAACATAAGCAAAGAATATGCTCATCCAGAGGCGGCACTCCTAGTGGCCGGGGACTTTAATGCAGGGAAACTTAAATCTGTTTTACCTAATTTCTATCAGCATGTTAAATGTGCAACCAGAGGGGAAAAAACTCTAGATCACCTTTATTCCACACACAGAGACGCGTATAAAGCTCTCCCTCGCCCTCCATTTGGCAAATCTGACCATAATTCTATCCTCCTGACTCCTGCTTACAAGCAAAAATTAAAGCAGGAAGCACCAGTGACACGCTCAATACAAAAGTGGTCAGATGAAGCAGATGCTAAGCCACAGGACCCTTTTGCTTGCACAGACTGGAATATGTTCCCGGGATTCTTCCGATGGCATTGAGGAGTACACCACATCACTCATTGGCTTCATCAATAAGTGCATCGAGGACGTCGTCGTCACAGTGACTGTACATACCTAACCCAACCAGAAGCCATATATTACAGGCAACATTCGCACTCAGCTAAAGGGTAGAGCTGCCGCTTTCAAGGAGCGGGACTCTAACCCGGAAGCTTATAAGAACTCCCGCTATGCCCTCTGACAAACCATCAAACAGGCAAAGCATCAATACAGGACTAAGATCGAATCTGTACTACACCATCTTCTACACTCGTAGGATGTGGCAGGGCTTGATAACCATTACAGACTACAAAGGGCAGCACTGCCGAGAGCTGCCCAGTGACACGAGCCAACCAGACGAGCTAAATCACTTCTATGCTCACTTCAAGGCAAATAGCACTGAAACACACATGAGAGCACCAGCCGTTCCGGATGACTGTGTGATCACACTCTCCTTAGCCGATGTGAGTAAGACCTTCAAACAGGTCAACATTCACAAAGCCGCGCTGACCAACTGGCAAGTGTCTTCACTGACATTTTCAACCTCTCCCTGTCCGAGTCTGTAATACCAACATGTTTTAAGCAGACCACCGTAGTCCCTGTGCCCAAGATCACTAATGTAACCTGCCTAAATGACTACAGACCTGTAGCACTCACGTCTGTAGCCATGGAGTGCTTTGAAAGGCTAGTGGCTCACATCAACACCATTATCCCAGAAACTCTAGACCCACTCCAATTTGCATACCACCCAAACAGATCAACAGATGACGTAATCTCTTTTGCACTCCACACTGCCCTTTCCCACCTGAACAAAAGGAACACCTATGCCAGAATGCTATTCATTAACTACAGCTCCGCGTTCAACACCATAGTGTCCTCAAAGCTCATCAATAAGCTAAGGACTTCAACAAAATAACATGGTCCAAGCACACCAAGACAGTCATGAAGAGTGCCCGACAAAACCTATTCCCCCTCAGGTGACTGAAAAGATTTGGCATGGGTCCTAAGATCCTAAAAGGTTCTACAGCTTCACCATCGAGAGCATCCTGACTGGTTGCATCACTGCCTGGTACGACATCTGCTCGGCATCTGACCGTAAGGCACTACAGAGGGTAGTGGGTACGGCCCAGGGCCAAGCTTCCTGCCATCCAGGACCTCTGTACCAGGCGGTGTCAGAGGAAGGCCCTAAAAATAATCAAAGACTCCAGCCACCCTAGGCATAGAGCGTTCTCTCTGCTACCGCAAGTGGTACCGGAATGCCAAGACTAGGTCCAAGAGGCTTAAAAACAGCTTCTACCCCCAAGCCATAAGACTACTGGACATCTAATAAAATGGCTACCCAGACTATTTGCATTGCACCCCCCACCCATCTTCTACGCTGCTGCTAGTCTCTGTTATTATCTATGCATAGATACTTTAATAACTCTACCTACATGTACATATTACCTCAATTACCTCGACTAACCGGTGCCCCTGCACTTTGACTCTGTACCGGTACCCCTGTAGATAGCCTCCATGTTGACTCTGTACCGGTACCCTTGTGTATATGGCCTCCACATTGACTCTGTACCGGTACCCCTTGTATATAGCCTCCACATTGACTCTGTACTGGTACGCCCCTGTATATAGCCTCCACAATGACTCTGTACCGGTTACCCCTGTATATAGCCTCCACATTGACTCTGTACCATAATAACCTGTATATAGCCTCCACATTGACTCTGTACCGGTACCCCCTGTATATAGCCTCCACATTGACTCTGTACCGGTACCCCCTGTATATAGCCTCCACATTGACTCTGTACCGGTACCCCCTGTATATAGCCTCCTTATTGACTCTGTACCGATACCCCTGTATATAGCCCCCACATTGACTCTGTACCGGTACCCCCTGTATATAGCCTCCTTATTGACTCTGTACTGGTACCCCCTGTATGTAGCCTCCACATTGACTCTGTACCGGTACCCCCTGTATATAGCCTCCACATTGACTCTGTACCGGTACCCCCTGTATATAGCCTCCACATTGACTCTGTACCGGTACCCTCTGTATATAGCCTCCACATTGACTCTGTACCATAATAACCTGTATATAGCCTCCACATAGACTCTGTACCGGTACCCCCTGAATATAGCCTCCACATTGACTCTGTACCGTAATACCCTGTATATAGCCTCCACATTGACTCTGTACCGGTACCCCCTGTATATAGTCTCCACATTGACTCTGTACTGGTACTCCCTGTATATAGCCTCCACATTGACTCTGTACTGGTACGCCCCTGTATATAGCCTCCACAATGACTCT